>NC_066887.1:24185708-24485708 GCF_022985175.1 Labeo rohita
TTTAGGGCAGAACTGGACAAGCTCTATCCTGGAGGGTCGGTGTCTCTGCAGAGTTTAACTCCAACCCTGATAAAACTCACCTGAACAAGCTAATCAGTGTCTTCAGGTTTACTAGAAAGCTACAAACAGGTGAGTTTTATCAGGGTTGGAGTTAAACTCTGCAGGGACACCGGCCCTCCTGGATAGAGCTTCCCCAGTCCTGCCCTAAACGGTGTTGTACGAGAGAGAGCGCTGTCAGTTGCGGCACTCATTATCCCCTAAACGGCACAACTTAAATGAATTTTTTTAAATTTAGTATTTTACTAGTTTTATGTAAAATTGTCAAACTGTGTTATTCACGGCATTTTAAACGACAGAAAGCGACGTCAGTTGCAGCATTCATTATCCCCTAAATGGCGTAACTTACATTTATTTTTTTATTTTGCATTTTACTAGATTCCTTATTTGAAAATTGTCAAAATACATTATTTAGGGCATTTTAAACAACAGAAAGCGACATCCGTTGCAGCACTCATTATCCCCTAAACCAGATCTGGGCAAACTCGGTCCTGGAGGAAAGAAAATTCATTTAAGTTGCGCCGTTTACGGGATAATGAGTGCCGCAACTGACAGCTCTCTGTCGTACAACACTGTTTAGGGCAGGACTGGGTAAGCTCTATCCGGGAGGGTCGGTGTCTCTGCAGAGTTTAACTCCAACCCTGATAAAACTCACCTGAACAAGCTAATCAGTGTCTTCAGGTTTACTAGAAAGCTACAAACAGGTGAGTTTTATCAGGGTTGGAGTTAAACTCTGCAGGGACACCGACCTCCAGGATAGAGCTTACCCAGTACTGCCCTAAACGATGTTGTACGACAGAGAGCGCTGTCAGTTGCGGCACTCATTATCCCCTAAACGGCGCAACTGAATGTTTTTATTTTGCATTTTACTAGTTTTTTTTTTTATTTAAAAAAAAATGTCAAACTACGTTATTTACGGCATTTTAAAGGACAGAAAGCCACATCAGTTGCGGCACTCATAATCCCCTAAACAGCATAACTTAATTTATTTTTTTTATTTTGCAACTAGTTTCTTTATTTGAAAATTGTCAAATGGCGTTACTTACCGCATTTTAAACGATAGAAAGTGCCGCCAGTAGCGGCGCTCATTATCCCATAAACGGTGTTATTCAAAATTATTTTTTTTATTTTGCATACTAGTATTTTTTATTTGAAAATTGTCAAACAGCATTATTTACGGTGTTTTAAACCTAATTTAGGCCTTCAGGTTAAGTCGGTATTTGGTCACGCAGCAATTTAATTGAGGTTACCACTACTGACGTTACTACTTTTGTTGCGGTTGTTTAACGTTACATTTTCTCACTCACCACAAGACAGGAGCGGCTGACTCTTCTTCCATCAAATCCGCGAATCCGTGAGTTGTGGCCTCTAGTAGACACTCATGGCACATGGCTTTGTGTAACTCATGGTAGTAGCCGCATCGCTTAATCGCTCGTTTGCAGCGTAGATTCGGGCGTATTTCTTCTCTTCTCTATAATCATCGTTCAGTCGATAACACTTTTCGTCCCATTTACTTCCATTCAGAAAAGCAAACGCGTGCAAAAGTTTGACGTTTCGCTACATTGCAGTAAAGCTTTGTGAACAATGACCTGCTAATTCGTATCACGTGAAACCGTGTGACCAATAGCAGATCGATACGTCAACGCGTGACGTCGTAGCTAGGTGTTGGCTAGAAAGAATACAGCTCTTGCTACTGGGCATGCACACATAAATCTAACGTTATTTTTGTCACACTGTACAATAATAATACTTTTTTTTTTTTTATTATAGTAAGGGCTACGTTTATGGTTGGGGTAGGTGTAGATGTTATAAAACACAGTCTAATAGCTAGAACAATTCATTTCATTGTTAGTGTCCAGTCGGAGTTGTACCCCTTGGGAGAAACGAGTCTTTTCGAAGCTTCGCACAAAGAGTCTAGAACAGGGGTGCTCAATCCTGCTCCTGGAGATCTACCTTCCTGCAGAGTTTAGTTCAAACCCTGACCAAACACACCTGTCTGTAATTATCAAGTGCTCCTTCAGATCCTAATTAGTTGGTTCAGGTGTATTCGATCAGGGTTGGAGCTGAACTCTGCAGGAAGGTAGATCTCCAGGAGCAGGATTGAGCACCCCTGGTCTAGAATACCAAATCTGCCCCACAGATCCCGAAGAGAGACACAGAAAACAGAATAATATACAGTTGATGAGCACATTTAAAATCTCATTAAAAAGTCTTTTTGTGTTTTTTAGATGGTCAGACACAATGACAATTAAAGACTTGACCAATGATATGAATTTCTGTATACTTACTCCAGATGCAGGTTGCAAGCATCCAAATAATGAAGGTTATTAAAGCCATGTTTGCTTTATGATCTGTTATGAGCTGTCAGTCATAAAATCAAAAACTCACAGATCTATAAAGACCTCCAGTGTACTGACGCATGCAGTTCAATGCAAAGTGTCTTCAGAGACTCGGTTTGTAGGCTACTCTTCTAATTTATATATTTAAATAGAACATACATAAAAGTCTGTTGTTATGTTAAATAACTCACCGTCCTGTGTCTCAAAATCATTGTCGATCAGTTGCTTATGCAAAACTCGTGCTTTTCATAGCTGAATGTAGATAAAGTTAAGGAGCTTGGCAACACTGCACAGGTTACGTCGATCTAATTTTATCGTAGTTTCACAATCCAGTAGGGGGCAGTAATACAGTAGAAATGTCTTTCTTTGTATTTGGTTTTATTCGTCTTGAATAATGTTAAAATATTCGAATATGTTTGGTTATTTTGTTATTATACCTCATTCCTTTTAATTAGATTTGCATGATTGATTCTGACAGATTGACTGATATACTGTGGGGATACACTTCCTTGAAGTGAGACTGTTTTCAAGAGTGGGTGCAATTATTATTTACATCTACACAGATTAAAACCTCCTTTTTTCCGTTCTCTTGCAAAACATTTGCGTTCCCTCGAGAAATTTTGCGTTCCCTCGCAAAACTTTTGTGTTCCCTCGCAAAGGTTTTTGCGTTCTCTCGCAAAACCAGTTGAGTTCGGACAAACACTTCCTGTTAATTTACAGCTTGTAGTGGTTCCTAGTTTGCACGTTCGCCATTGAGCGATTCATAGAGTTTGATTCTGAACTTGGACTCAGGTAGGCTATTATATAAATACATCAAGGCACGATTTTGGGACATTCTAAAATGTAAAACACTGTAGGACCAAATTCAGTACACACATTATAGACCATTTCGTCAGATGTAAACATACTGGTCCCGATACACTTCCTGTTTCTTTTTCTTCACGCAAACATCACAAAAAATACAACCAACGTAACATTTGACAGGATGAAAATGTTACATTAGCACCTTTAAGATGTATTTGTATATGTGAAATAAAATAAAAAACAAAAAAACAGGAAGTGCTTCTGGGCCAGTGTTGTTTACATCTAGCGAAATCATATCTATATACCAGAATAGTTCAGTATATAAACGTAACCCGCTAAATTGCACGTTAAGCGTATCCCCCATAGAAAGGAATAAACGCTTAACGGGCCAATACAGTATAAGGGGGCCGAATTCGGTATACAGTTTGTTAATACATTTTAAATGTAGGAAAGCAGGTAAGCCCTGAATATGAACAGAAAGCTCTAAATTGCATGTTAAGCCTTTTCCTCCCATAAAGAAAACGCGGCTTTATGAAGACGTTTATAAAAAAAAAAGACCAAATATGGAATTATTAAAAATATAAATGTACCTGCAAAGCAGATGAGCCCAGAATATGAGCTCATAGAAAACCGCGCTATATTTGCTATATTGCCCCTTTAAGTTGATTTACATGTGCATTTTTTACTGTTAGAGAGGTTAGAAGTTTTTCTAGCCTTAACTGTATGTCATGCATGTCATATTCTTACCATTTCATTAACTATATTAATATAATAAATAAAGCAATAAATAATGGCAAAACGAAGTGATACTTGTAGATTCAAACTAAATCGCCAGTAGGTGGCGGCATGTCACTGTCTTAATGAGCAAAGCCTCGCGTCATTCATTCATTCAATAACTAAGCAAATGGTTGTGGTTATGAATGGGTTATTAATCACGGACTCTCCGAATGGTTCAAAGCTGCAGATTAATTCAGCAACTAAACACCGCTGTTTCTTGGAGATACACCAGTTCTGTTGCGAATTTCGTTGGAACTATTATCATTTCGTTAAATATAACAAACATCATGTGTTTAAAATGTAGGTTACATTTAAAATGTCACTTAATACTACCCTTATTGTTGAACTGCTAAATAAAATTAGTGTTGCATTTGCAGTCGTTTGGATATTGCATTCTCGTATTTTAAACATGAAAAACAATAACTCGCACAGGGTATTTTTCTGTATGGAAGAGAGTTTTTTCAGCTATTTGATGGCGCCGGCGCATCAAGCGCACATATTCATTGCAAACATCGCAGCCTGTTCATTATTAAAATAATACACAGAATCACCCAAACAGATAAAAAGTTACACTAGTCAATTTAAAAAGTCTGTATTAGTCTGTGCCACTGCGGCACAGTTTTTGTTCACTATGATTTTTTTCACGTCGATATTTGAACGTACAAAGCCCGGTTAATTTAATGGTTTAGCTTCAAATACATTGCTAATATGGAAACATTTGGATTTGTGCTGAAGGAGAGCGATACATGAGCCTAAAATAGCCTAGGATATGTGTGTTTATAATGTTGGTATTATAACACGCTGTAGGCCTGCTGGTAGTATTATTTCTGAATAAAATGCGACTATAGGCTACGTGACTTATTTGTTTTATTTTTCCTTTCAAAAACTTAAAATTGTTATTTTTTTTTTAAAACAAGCAGCAAACAAATTAACCATGGTTTTACTACAAATAAAACCAAAAAAACATGGTTACTATACTTAAACCATTGTAACTACAAATACCTCTTAATTCGTCCATTTGCCTCCCTTAAGCGTTTTCTGTAACCTAAAGGTTTTCTGTGGGGAGAAAAAGCATTAGCAAGTTGCATTTATGGCTGCTTTATTGAGAGTAATGCTAAGGGTATTAATATTAAAACTGTTAGAACAGCATTTATTAATACCGAATTGGGCCTCCGCTGTCACTGTTTTAGTACATCAATCCACATTAAGCGTTTTAGAATGTTCCAAAATCGTGCCTTAAACTCAATTTAAACGCAATTAAATGACTGTATTTCTATAATAGGCCACTTGAGTCCAAGTTCAGTATAAAACTCTTATGATCCGCTCCGTTGTGAACATACTGAGCTGAGTAAACAGGAAGTGTTTGTCCGAACTCAACCGGTTTTGCGAGAGAACGCAAAAGTTTTGCGAGGGAACGCAAACATCTTTGCGAGAGAACACAAGTTTCTACGCAAAACAAATTCCTCTCACCCTGAATTTTTTCCACCCATCCCGATTTTTTCCCCACCACCATGTCCCTTAAGGGGCTCCGTAGATATGGATTCAAAATGCTAGCTATTAAATTATAGAGAGACCTACATTCGATTTTTTTTTTTTTCATATATTTATAAAGCCAGAGTAGACTGACTGATTTTACATTCATGGTGCATTTTTGTGCATCTCCGTTTTAGTTTAATCTGAAAACAGAATTACCTTGGATGCAGTAAAATGCCCAGATGAAGAGAATAATAATTGCTTCTGATTTAATGTGAACAGTTTTACTTGTTAAAAGTGTTCACAGGACTGTAAACACTCCCTGAGCACTGAGGCATGAGCTGCCAATGCAAAATATCATTACAGTGGAAAAACCCTTACTGAACTAAAATATCTTCTCACTTATATGGGGTTGGACATTGTAATATATACATTTTTTTTTTTAATCATGAGTTAATTATCATGGTTTAAAACTTGATGCTTGAATGAGAATTAATTTTAATGGTGGATGTTAAGTGGAGAACCAAACTGAGTGTTGGAAGTAAGTGCAGAATGAATATAAATAAATACTTTTATTTATTAGAAATTAGACTGTAAATGTGGACCTGCATAGATTAGATATAGATATAGATATAGATATAGATTAGATAGCATATTTAAAGATGACTATAGTTGTTTTTATTATATACTGCACTGGTACTATTTAATTAAACCAGGATTGTAAAGAATATAAAAGCCATTTAAAATAAATAAAATTTCATTTTAAATGAACAAAATGCTAAAGAGAATTAAAATATAAATTTACATTAAAGTGACAAAAGCACACATTTAGTTGTTTATCAGTAGTTAGTACTCTACGTATTAGAATTTATCTTACTAATGCTAATTATATTGATAAAAAATATTATTTAATATTTAATGTTTTTATTAGTTGTACATTTTTCGAAATTATCTAAATAAAACTCTTTTTGTGTAGCTGTATCTTTTAGACATTATATTATTTAGTAGTAAAACTGGTTAGTGTCAGTGTTAGTTTTAGTGCAGGAGGTTTTTGTACAGCCGTTGATTGAGTTTGTATCACTGTGGTGGACTTTCGGTGGAGGAACCCGACTCTTAGTTGGAGGTAAGTAAATCTCTTTCTAATTTTAATAATAAAACATTAAATGAAAAAATCAAGAAAGGATTTTTATTTAAAAAACACCATTATAAGTGACCTTGAATTGATAAAACTAATATAGAAATAAATAATTTCAAGGTTTTCATATGGTGTGGCATAACCAAATATATGTGCACCTTTCTTATTTCTCCTCCAGACCAGTTTAAAACAATTACTTGTGACCCTGGACCACAAAACCAGTCTTAAGTAGCATGGGTATATTTGTAGCAATAGCCAAAAATACATTGTATGGGTCAAAATTATTGATTTTATTTTTTGCCAAAAATCATTTGGATATTAAGTAAAGATCATGTTCCATGAAGATATTTTGTAAATTTCCTTCCATAAATATATTGAAACTTAATTTATTTTTGATTAATAATATGCATTGCTAAGAACTTCATTTGGGCAACTTTAAAAGCGATTTTCTCAATATTTGGATTTTTTTGCACCCTCAGATTCCAAATTTTCAAACAGTTGTGTAACGGCCAAATATTGTTCTATCCTAACAAACCATACATCAGTGGAAAGCTTATTTATTTAGCATTTGGGCAATGTATAAATCTCAATTTAAAAAAATTGACCCTTATGACTGGTTTTGTGGTCCATGGTCACAACTATTTTAATCACTTTATTATTTAACTCTGTATTACTGGGCATTTTATCCAACAGAATGGTAAATTATTTGACAATGGATAAAAGCTTATTTCTTCAGTAGTATACAGTCTTTTACAAATTTTGCCTTTACAAATATATTTGACAGAGAGGCAAACAAGTAATCACTGAAATAAAATGTGAATAAATAGCTGAATTGTGAATCTGAATGTGTTATACATCAAATGTGTCAATTTATATACAGTATTAAAAAAGATTAGAAATGATTCTTAAATGATTATCTTTATTAACTAATAATCTAATTATGTTCATTAAAAAGTTATGAATATTATAAATATGAAATATAAATAAATGTGTAATAATTGTTGATTAAAGTGTTTAATGAGTGTCACATGAGACTGAAATAATTTTATTTTTAGTTCCTTGGTAGAATTAGTAACATATCAAACATTAACAGTAAATAATATACTGTATATTTTTACCGGGAAATATTTTAATAATTTTAAGAAAGGAGACTAGACATCTAAAAAGTTAAACGTCCATGAAATAACTTTAGAAATAATGCATAGTGTTAAATCTAAAAATAGGTATAATGATGTGTCAGCTGTGACATTTGATTTTACAGGCTGTTGCTCTTAGATCTGCTTGATTAACTTTGAAACTCTTAAAGGGAAGTGAAAGACACTCAGAATGACAGATAGAGCTGTTTTTAAGAAGAATGAAACTTTCCTGTTTCCACCTGTCTCTGTAGCTCCCACTCTCATGGTGCTGCCGCCTTCCAGTGACGAGCTGCAGCAGGGTAAGGCTACAGTGGTGTGTGTGGCCAGTAAGGGTTCCTCCTCTGACTGGAAGCTGAGCTGGAAGGTGGACGGCAGCAGCAGGATCTCTGGTGTCAGTCTGAGTCCCGGTGAGCTGCAGAAGGATGGACTGTACAGCTGGAGCAGCAGCCTGAGCCTCACTGAGAGTGAGTGGAGCAGAGTAACAACCGTCAGCTGTGACGCTACTCGCGGATCTGACTATCTAGTCACCAAAAGCCTGAATACACAGCAGTGTCTTGAATGAAATACATACACACACAGCCATTACAGAGGACACACTCTGTCCTAAATAAATCTATACTCAGCAATTAATCTTTCATGCTGTTTGGATATTGTTCTTTTATTCTTATCTTTTGCAATTCCACAGCTGCAATGCTATCAATGTTTTGTTGATCATTTTATTCTTGCTGCTAAATAAAAGCATTTTGACTCAAATATGGTGATGAATTCTTACTATGATATTAAACATTTAAAAAATAACAACGACACCATGAAATGCTAGTTTTTATTGTGAATTGTGAATTGTGAATTTTGTTAATGTAACAGCATAAACATTCAATGAATACTGAATAAGATTTTAATAACATTTTCAACTCAAGTAGATATTTTAATAGATTTTAAATTGTAAGATTGTAAATAAATTAAAAAATCTAAAAAATCTCATTTGCGTAGTAAGTTGTGACATGACGAATCTGAATTTTGGTGGATAATAACAGCTGTTATCGGCCAAAATGCAGATTTTTAATAGGCCTATATATTGTTGGTGTATGTTGAATTTAAATCATTTGAATTTAAATAAATTATGAATTAATCACACTATTTTAGAAAGTAATCATTTAAAAAAATATATATATATTATTCTGTTGATGTTGTTTTGAGAAAAAACAGTGTTGTGAAATACATGGTAAAATCACCTAATATTAAAGAGAACTAAATATTGGAGAAACATTCAAATATAAGACAAAGACATTGCTTGTATCATTATGCTTTATATTTAGCATTAGTATTACAATTACATGCAACACAAAAGTCATTTTTATAGTGCACACACTTGGGAAATTTTAAAAATATAAATTTGTTTAATTATGCTGGAAATATCTATAATTATTTATAAGACAAATTGCAAATTGGTAGTTTTAAATACATTAAAATGTTAAACATTTCCCCCATTTTCATACATTTCATATTTAATTCAAATCACTTAATTAACTTCATATTTTATGTATTCCATTTTAAATTTAATAATTTAATCTTTATTAATTGTTTAATAAAGTCACTGGGAAAGTCCAACAGACAACATTCATTCATATTCACACTGACCACTGAAAAAAGAAATAAATATAACAAATTATTTATAAATGAATACAATAAAACAATGTAAATTAAATATTTGTTAAATATTTAAAAAAAAAAAACAGTGCTGATTGAAGAAATCCTATAGGTTTTAGGACAATTATAATAAAATAGAATATATATTGTTGGGTTAGGTGATTAATGAAAAAAACATATTTGTCATATTCGATCATTGTTTTTGTTCTGTTTTTTTACACCTGCAACTGCATTAGAAGATTTTCAGTAATCTGACCGTGGAAGGTTTTTGTAAGCTACCTCCTACCTGTGTGAACACCCACGTGTCACATATACTTTATACACCCATCAAGCATAACATTATGACTACATTCCTAATATTGTGTTGGCCCCCGTTTTGCTGCCAAAACTGCCATGACCCATCAAGTCATGGACTCCACTGGACCCCTGAAGGTGTGTTGTGGTTTCTGGCAGCAGCAGATGCTGCAAATCCTGGGTCCTCCATGGAACGAATTTGTTTGTTCATCACATCCCACAGATATTTGATTGGATTGAAATCTGGGGAATTTGGAGGCCAAGTCAACAACTTAAACTCGTTGTGCTCCTCAAACCATTCCTGAACCATTTTTGTTTTGTGGCAGAGTGCATTATCCTGCTGAAAGAGGCCACGGCGACCAGGGAATACCTTTTTAATGAAGGGGTTGTGCATAGTCTGCAACAATGCTTAGGTAGGTGGTACGTGTCAAAGTAACATCCACATGGATGGCAGGATCCAAGGTTTTCCAGCAGAAAATTACCCAAAGCATCACACTGCCTCTGCCAGCTTGCCTTCTTCCCATAGTGCTTCCTGGTGCCATGTGTTCCCCAGGTAAGCAACGCACATGCATCCGGCCATCCATGTGATGTAAAAGAAAACATGATCATCAGACCAGGCCACCTTCTTCCATTGCTTTGTGGTCCCATTCTAATACTCACGTGCCCACTGTTGGCACTTTTGGCGGTGAACAGCGGTCAGCATGGGCACCCTGAAGTCTGAGGCTATGCGGCCCCATTTACAACAAACTGTGATTCACTGTGAATTCTGACACCTTTCCATCAGAACTTCTTGCGCAATTTGAGCTACAGTAGCTTGTCTGTTGGATCGGATCACACGGGCCAGCTTTTGCTCCCTACATGCATCAGTAAGCCTTCACCACTGTTCCTTCCTTGGACCTTTTTTGATAGATACTGACCACTGCAGCTGCAGTTTTGGAGATACTCTAAACCACTTGTCTAGCCATCACAATTTGGCCCTCGTCAAACTCGCTCAAATCCTTATGCTTGCCCAATTTTCCTGCTTCTAACACATAAACTTTGAGGACAAATGTTCACTTGCTGCCTAATATATCCCACCCACTAACAGGTGCTGTGATGAAGAGATAGATAATCAGTGTTATTCACTTCACCTGTCATAATGTTACGCTTGATTGGTGTATTATGGTTATATAAACTCCACTAAGCATTTCATTACTGTGAAATGTTGATGCCTTTTCATTAAGCACTTGTGAAAATAACTTTAATTTCCTTAGCCTTGACCACACTGAGCTTTCCTTTATCAT
Organism: Labeo rohita; assembly: GCF_022985175.1. Taxonomy (NCBI): domain Eukaryota; kingdom Metazoa; phylum Chordata; class Actinopteri; order Cypriniformes; family Cyprinidae; genus Labeo; species Labeo rohita. The sequence continues at coordinate 24,196,654 of NC_066887.1, forward strand.
CATGGTTTGATGGGTTTTATTGGATTGTAATTCATATGGAAACCTGACTGAGAAATACTGATGTTTGTTATTAATAAAATATGTAGAACGTGTTGAGGAGTGTGTGACATTAATGGACATCAACAGTTCATCAGCCTTAAAGAATCTCTGTGTATGTGTGTGTGTTTGTGTGTAAAGTCAGTGAGGTGAATAATGATCTTCAGCATCAACATCTACAGAAGCTCAAAGCTGCAGCGCTGCAGTCTCACACAAGGAGGTTTTTGTATGATGATTTTACACTGTGTGAACGCCCAGTCTGGGTTCTTTGAGTCTCCTGTCTTACTGTGTTGACTCTGACAGTAATAAACTCCTGAATCTTCAGGCTGGACTCCACTGATGGTCAGAGTAAAATCCATGTGATTTCCACTTTCACTGCCACTGAATCTAGAAGAAACACCTGAAGCTCTGTCTGATGTGAAATAGATCAGGAGTTTAGGAACTTCGCCAGGAATCTGATGGTACCAGGACATGCAATACTGAGAGGTATTTTTTGGATTCGCAGAATTTATTGCTGGTGTGTGTTTACAGTGAATAGTGACAGTCTGATCAGGATTCACTGTTTGATCTTCAGATTGAGTCACAATCTGCCCCACAGAACCTGAAGAGACACAGAAAACACATCATACATGTTAAAACATGCAAGTTAAATTTCAATAATATTGTATATAATAATGTATACTCCTTATTCAGGTAAAAAAAAAAAAAAAAGAAAAAAAAACATGCATATAAGAAAGAGTATGTGTGTTTATAAATGTATTTAAATCAAATGAAGTTTAAACTAAATCTTGATCTCACTACCTGTGGAGTAAATCAGCGGATGATATGAATTTCTATCTACTTACTCCAGATGCAGGTTGCAAGCATCCAAATAATGACGGCTACTAAAGTCATGTTTGCTTAATGATTTGTTATTATGAAGGAGTGCTGTCAGTCATAAACGCATTAAGACACAAATCTATAAAGACCTCCAGAGCACTGAAGCATGCAGCTCAATGCAAAGTAAATTCATAATGTAAATGTTCTTTCTGAGGAAAAAAATATTCTCTTTCAAGGAGCAAAGTTCAATAATCTGAATGATTTTGGACACTTTGACAAGTCTAAAAGCTCAGTTATTGATCAGTAAATAATACTAATATATTTGATTTTATAGTTGTTCTGCTGTAACATTGAGGATTTGGTGTAGAGTCATTTTATATTTTACAGTAACACTAGAATTCCATTCATAAGGACATTACAAATAAACTGAGTTACTTTTTTTGTTTTCCCCACCAATAAAAACAACTGGGTTCCAAACAAATCTAGCAGAACTAACCATTGCGCATCTCTGAGCTACACACAAGAAATCAGTTTAGTGAATGACTATGACTCAGTAATAAAGATAAAGTAATAAAGTTGCCTGTTTCATTCTTGAATGCATCTGTGTTTCTGTAAGAATCATTTGAGTTGATTTAATGATTCAAAATCACTTGTCTCCATATACTGTCGTATTCATGTAACCTGGAGAAGGGTTAAACATTCTTATCAGCCTATAATTATCTTCTGAATTATGTTACAATTTAATTCCAGGGTTAGGATATGTTTCTTTGACATACATATTGCCCCAGGGCCAATACAAGATGTTGATTCAAGAACAGATGGTGAACATAATGATTGACTTTATCATTGAAACATCAACAATTAATGCAAAACATTAAAAAAAAAAAAAAAACTTAATTACTTTCATAAATTATAATAGGAAAAAAAAAGTATAAAGCGAAAGCTTAATTGTGAGTGTTACAGAGGGACAAGAGACGAGCGGATCCATATGCATACTTTTATTAAAAGGACGAGACATAGACATGGTCAGGCAGGCAGGGTCAAACAACGGTAAACAGGTGTATGGACGGCGAGACAAGAGTAATCCGAGACAGGCGAGGGTCAGTCCAGCGGCGAACGTAATCCGTATGGGCGAGGCAGAAGAGTGGTCAGACAGGCGAGAGATCCGATAGACAAAAACAAGAAAACAAGGAGAAATGCTTTGTACGAATGTAAACAATTCAATACTCGGCAAAGAGTCACAGGAAGACCGGGGTATAAATAGTGTCTCTGATTGGACGCGGGAGATGTGCAATGGCTGATGGGGAATGGAGTCCGGGGTGTAGTGCAACAGTCAGTGTGTGAGAACAAGGTGAGAGCGACATCTGGTGGTGAGCGGTCCGCAGCTCACCGACCAGATCTGTGACATAGCCCCCCCCCCAAAGAGCGGCTTCCAGACGCTACAAATGAACCATAGTCCAGGGGAGCGGTGGGGCGGGGGTGAGACAGGGCAAGGCCTGGAAGGCCAGGTCCGTGCGGAGGACCAGGTGACTGAGGTAGGACCAACAGAGCAGGGGCCCACCAGGGTGGAGCTGGAAGCGGAGCAGGAAGCACAGAAACCCTCCAGAGCGGTGCCGGATGCGGAGCAGGAGGCGCAGGAGCCCTCCAGGGCGGAGCCGGAGGCGGAGCAGGAGGCACAGGAGCCCTCCAGGGCGGAGCCGGAGGCAGAGCAGGAGCCCTCCAGGGCGGAGTCGGAGGCAGAGCAGGAGGCGCAGGAGCCCTCCAGGGGGGAGCCGCAGGCAGAGCAGGAGCCCTCCAGGGCGGAGCCGGAGGCAGAGCCGGAGCCCTCTAGGGCGGAACAGGAACCCGTGTCATAAACTGGGACCTGGGGAGAACAGGGACAGAGGAGGCAGACAGAATAAGGGGAGAAGCAGAGGGTGCACAAGTTAACGCCGCCTCCCTAGGAGGTTCTGCGGCGACTGCCGACACCTCAGGAGGCATGGGCGCAGCTTCTCCAATGGGGAAGGCCTCTGGAGCAGATTTGGGACCAGCCGGGAGCTCTGGAGCAGGCTTGTGATCAGACGGGAGCTCTGGAGCAGGCTTGTGATCAGACGGGAGCTCAGAGGCTAACTTGTGAACAGGCTTGACCTCAGGAGCCGACGTGGGAACAGGCGTCACCTCAGGAGCCGACTTGGGAACAGGCGTGGCCTCAGGAGCCGACTTGGGAACAGGCATGACCTCAGGAGCTGACTTGGGAACAGCCGTGACCTCAGGAGCCGACTTGGGAACAGCCGTGACCTCAGGAGCCGAATTGGGAACAACCGTGACCTCAGGAGCCGACTTGGGAACAGCCGTGACCTCAGGAGCCGACTTGGGAACAGCCGTGACCTCAGGAGCCGACTTGGGAACAGCCGTGACCTCAGGAGCTGACTTGGGAACAGCCGTGACCTCAGGAGCTGACTTGGGAGCAGGCGTGACCTCAGGAGCTGACTTGGGAGCAGGCGTGACCTCAGGAGCGCAGTGTGCAGCCCACACACACCAAATGGCAAGTGCCATTAAAGGAAGAGCAGCAGCGGGAGGTAGGGTCTCCTTACTGGGGGGTCCAGAATGCGCTAATACTACTGGAAGGTTGGCTGACCGCACCGACACCAGTGGTGGGTCCAGCACGCTGGCCATCATGACGGGCCGTGACCTTGGGATGGCAGACTTGACCTGGCGAGGCTCTGGAAGGTCAGGCGGCGTGTGACTCGACTCTGAGCTGTCAGATGAGACGTGACTTGGCTCTGGGACAGCAGCAATAACTTGACTTGGCTCATGAGGATCACCTGTGGTTGGACTTGATTTGAGGTGACTGGCTGAGGCCTGACTTGACTTGTGAAGATCAATCGTGACTTGACCTGGGTCGTGAAGGTCAGCTGTGGTTTGACTTGGTTCTTGGAGATCAGCGGTGACTTGACCTGGCTTGTGAAGATCAATGACTTTACTTGACACAGCTGTGTTTTTGCTTGACTCAGGAACCACGGCTGTGACCTTGCTTGACTCGGGAACCACGGCTGTGACTTTGCTTGGCTTGGCTGGATCAACTGTGACTTGACTTGGCTTGACTGGAACGGCTGTGACGAGACTTGGTTTGGCTGTGACTTGACTTGGCTGGAACGGCTGTGACGTGACTTGACTTGGTTGTGACTTGACTTAATAGGAACAGCAGCTGTGACGTGACTTGACTTTGCGGGAACAGCAGCTGGTGCAGGTTCGGGAGAAGCTGACATGACGTTAACAGGCTGTGGCTTGGCTGACGTGGTGTGAGCGGGCGCTGGCTGGGCTGGCGTGGCGTTAGCAGGCGCTGGCTGGGCTGGCGTGGCGTTGGCGGTCGCTGTCGTTGCGGCCATCTTTGCGACAGGCTCTGGCGTGGCGGCCATCTTGTATGGTGGTTCTGGGCGCTTGGGTGAAACCTTGCTTGACCTTGAAGAAACATCGCCCGTGACCCTGCTTGACTCAGGAATGACGACTTTGGCTTGACTGGACTTGGAAGCTTGACTGGACTCAGGAGACACAGCTGCAACTTGACTTGGCTTAGAAACTTGACTTGACTCAGGAGACGCAGCTGCAACTTGACTTGACTTGGAAACTTGACTTGACTGGCAGCTGTAACGTGATGGAGCTCCGTTTTTGCCGCCATCTTGTGAACGGGCTTCGCCGTCGCCGCCATCTTGCGAGCGCGCACCGGCACGGCCGCCATCTTGCGTACGGGCACCCCTATTGCCGCCATTTTGTGCACGGGCTCCGCTGTCGCCACCGTGGTGTGAACGCGCTCCCGCGCGGCCGCCATTTTGCGAACGGGGTCTGTTGTAGCCGCCATTACACGGGCGGGTTCCACAGCCGGCGTTACCGCGATGTCGCGTTGCTCCTCCACGACACCCACAGTAAATGACGAGCCCACACACATCAAAGCATAGTCAATAAATTCGGCCAAAGACGAGCGCCGACCCGCGCGTCTCAGTCTCGCCTTCAACTGTTCATTTAAGCTGTCACAGAAAATTTCAATTATAATGCAGTCCGGGAGGGTGGAATGGTTTGCGATGGCCAGGAACTCACAGATGTGCTGTTCGAGTGTGCGTGGTCCTTGTCTTATCCTGAACAGAATCTGATCAGTGTCCATACCTGTAAAATGTCCGGGGTGAAAGCTGCTGGATCCTGTTGTGGCCGAGTATTCTGTTACAGAGGGACAAGAGACGAGCGGATCCATATGCATACTTTTATTAAAAGGACGAGACATAGACATGGTCAGGCAGGCAGGGTCAAACAACGGCAAACAGGTGTATGGACGGCGAGACAAGAGTAATCCGAGACAGGCGAGGGTCAGTCCAGCGGCGAACGTAATCCGTATGGGCGAGGCAGAAGAGTGGTCAGACAGGCGAGAGATCCGATAGACAAAAACAGGAAAACAAGGAGAAATGCTTCGTACGAATGTAAACACAATTCAATACTCGGCAGAGAGTCACAGGAAGACCGGGGTATAAATAGTGTCTCTGATTGGACGTGGGAGATGTGCAATGGCTGATTGGGGAATGGAGTCCGGGGTGTAGTGCAACAGTCAGTGTGTGAGAACAAGGTGAGAGCGACATAGCCCCCCCCCAAAGAGCGGCTTCCAGACGCTACAAATGAACCATAGTCCAGGGGAGCGGTGGGGCGGGGGTGAGACAGGGCAAGGCCTGGAAGGCCAGGTCCGTGCGGAGGACCAGGTGACTGAGGTAGGACCGACAGAGCAGGGGCCCACCAGGGTGGAGCTGGAAGCGGAGCAGGAAGCACAGAAACCCTCCAGAGCGGTGCCGGATGAGGAGCAGGAGGCTGATTGGGGAATGGAGTCCGGGGTGTAGTGCAACAGTCAGTGTGTGAGAACCATGGACTGTAAAAAACATGGACGTAGTGTCCGTGACGTCACCCGTAGGTTTCCGAAGAGCATTTTTGAAGCTCTTAGTGGGCGTGACTCAGCCGTCGCCATCTTGGAATCGCGTCACTGCACGTCACTCCCGGATAATCGAAAATGGGTAAATAGGCGGGACGTGGGTGGAGCTGGTTGGTGAAACTACGCCCGCCGAGCGCGACGGTGGTGACAGCAGAGGCAATCCACCTGTCACTTAAGTGGCCACGCCCTAAATTATGCAGAACTTTAAGGCTTAATATAAATTAAACGGATGAGTTATAAAAAAATTCACCCCCCTCAGAGTTGACATGAAGGGCGAAATTAGCTATATAGACCAAAACCACTTTTTGAACCAGGCTGTAAACATATTTTTTTCTGCTGTGAAGTTGGGCATTTTAACATGCGGAGTCTATGGGATTGACTCCCTTTTGCAGCCAGCCTCTAGCGGCCAGTCGATGAATTGCAGTTTTAGTCACTTCCCTGTTGGCTTCAAGAGGGAGACCAGGGGGTTGCCACTTGGTGAGAACAAGGTGAGAGCGACATCTGGTGGTGAGCGGTCCGCAGCTCACCGACCAGATCCGTAACAGTGAGATGTTATAATGTTTGAATATTGTGAATTACATTTTCATGCTTTGTTTCATTGTGCCTTATTTTGTTTCATTGTGTCAATTCAACACACATGATGTTGTTACACATGGTGAATAAATGTTGAAATGTAATATGGCAGATGTAGTATGGTGTGTCACATTATGACTAGTAATACCACAGGTTTATAACAGAAAAAACATGGTTTTCTTGCACAGTAAGAAGTACTTAAAAAGCTGCAAAATTATTACAGGAATACCACAAAAATATAACAAAAGAACCACATGATTATTACAGGAAAGCCAGGTATTACAGCAGAATTATGACAGCAGTAACGTATCAAATTTATAATACATACAGTAGCAAAAATGCTGCGTTACAAGTTGCCACACTAGTTTTGTGTAGTATTTTAATGTTTTACCACATGGAAATACATTTTTAGGTAATTTTTGTAAGTAGCGTTTTGATGCTGTTTTGGTCGGAAAAAGCCTTCAGCTGCAGTATCAGTTATTCACAAGCTGTATCGATTTATCTATCTATGTAGAGCAGTGGCGGCTACTGGTCTGTCAAATAGGGGAAGCTCATTTTCGGCCTACATCATAAAATTGTCTATTTATTTATTCACAAGAATGTGCCTTATTGTCATAAGTAAGTCACAATGCAAACAATCGTAAAAAAAAAAAGCTTTAGTTTTATTATGCAAAATATGATGTATTTTTTCTTTTAGTCAGATGCTACTATATAGTATAAATATTTTGCAATTTAAATAAGGTTATTATGGAGATTTATTTTTTTATTTATTTATTTATAAAGTATTTTAATAGAAATATAAGGTTTCATTATGTTATGTTAAAATTTTTCAAGATTACTATTTATATATATATATATAGATATATATATATTTATATTTATATTAATTTATAGTCATCCTCCATGTTAATATTTAATGTAGTAATCTATATATATATATTGATTACTACATTAAATATTAACATGAATGAATGAATGAACGATCTAAAAAAAATATTAAACTCTGTAAAAGTGAAACAAGGAATGTGGTGTATAATTGTGTGAAATGTATGATGAAAATCAAGCAATTTCGCCAAGCAAATATAAAGAAATAGGTTGCAGCAGTTTTTATTTCGACTGAACTTGAGAAATCCGCGATGGGACTGAGCGCGAATAGCTCCAGCGATTCCTTATAGTACAAAATCGCTGTCAGTCAAAAGGAGATGCAATCTTTCGACAGACCCTCCAATCATCACGCAGAAGCTCGGCGTCCAGGCCAGCCCACTCCTCATTTGCTCCTCATTCACCCCCAGAGACGCTGAGCGTCCGTGGGCGGGACATAATCGCAGCGTTTATCCAATGACCGTCTAGTTTCAAAGCACTGAAAAAAAAACGTTCAAAGCAGCCGCATTGAAGTCAATGGACGCTGGGCTTCAACGGGGAAATGCACTGTGATGCTACGGGAATGTATGAGAAGAAAATCAAGTCAGCCGACCTGCTATATCTAACTGATTCTGAACGAACTCGTCTTTGAGATGAACGTTTTCTAACGCATTTTTAGTCAATAAAATGTTAGTACAATAGTACATAATTTGACCATTAATTTTGTGACATTATAGGGGAAGCTGAGCTTCCCTTGCAGTCTTAAAGAAATCGCCACTGATGTAGAGGTTTTAAGTGTGATTTTTCTGTCTGAAGTACTGCAATAAATATGAGAAGCGTCACAGATCGCATTGTAACAGGAACAGCAACTGTTTCAACTAATTTAATGATGATTTTCTATTAAGGCAGGTGTGGGTTGCAAGATTAATTTTTAATAAATAAGAACAGTACTAGGGTACATCTGTATGTTTTTGCTTCCCCTGTTGTAGTTTCGACACAAGGCTTCATTGTTGTATAATATATAAGGAGTTTAGGACGTTCATCTGGTTTCTGAAGATACCAGGAGATGTAATAATCTTTGGATACTGAACCCTCTGGATACCTGTAAACTACAGTCTTAGTCTTACAATCAATAGAGACTGTTTGACCAAGCTGAACTGATTCAACCTCAGGCTGAGTCACAACAACCTGCCCCAAAGAGCCTGTGAGAAAAAGAAAAACTCTGCTGAATTAAAACAATAATTAATGGTGCATAAGGAAAATAAATAAAAAAAAAAATTACCTTGGATGCAGTAAAATGCCCAGATGAAGAGAATCATATTGGCTTGTGTTTTAGAGAGGACAGTTCTTGGACTTTAAACACTCTGAGAGCACTGAGGCATGAGCTGCCAATGCAAAATATCATTTATGGTGGAACTGAAAACTTCCTGAACTGAAATATTTTCTTACTAGTATGATGACTACCATTGTAATAAATGCATATTTTAATTCTGAGTTAATCATTATGGTTTAATTAAAACTTGCTCTGGTGCTCTATAGTTTTTACAGTGAATGAGAATTAAGTATTGTGGTGGATTTTCAGTGGAGGAACAAACTGAGTGTGGGAAGTAAGTGCAGAATGAATAAGTAAATAAATGAAATTAAATCAGATTTTAAATGTTGACCTGCATAGATTAGGTAGCATATTTAAAGATGACTATTATGATTTTTATTGCATGCTGCATTGGTACTGTTTATAACCAGGATTGTAAACTAGACTATAAAAGCCATTTAAAATAAATACATTTTCAATTTTTAATGAACTAAATGCTAAAGAGAATCAAAATATAAATTACATTAAGGTGATTGAATGTACATATTTAGTTGTTTATCAGCACTGTATGTATTAGTATTTCTCTTAGTAATACAATTACATTTTTAATAATATTTGTAATAAAATAATAATAATAATAATTATTTAGGTATATTAGTAGTACATTTGTGAAATTATCCAAATAAAATTGGTTTTGTGCAACTGTATCTTATAGATATTTGCTATCATTTTGTAGTAAAAGAGCAAACTGGTTAGTGTCAGTGTTAGTTTTAGTGCAGGAGGTTTTTGTACAGCCGTTGATTGAGTTTGTATCACTGTGGTGGACTTTCGGTGGAGGAACTCGACTCTCAGTTGGAAGTAAGTAAATCTCTTTCTATTTTTAAAATTAAACATTAAATGAAAAGAACAAGAAAGGATTTTTATTTAAATATCATTATAAATGATCTTAAATTAATATAACTAATATATGAATTAATAATTTTAATGTATCTTGTGGTTTGATGTTATCAGATGTATGTGCACCTTTCTTATTTCTCCTCCAGACAGTTTAAAAAATCAATTGTTTTAATCACTTTATTGTTTAACTTTTTATTACAGGGCATTTCATTTAACAGAATGGTAAATTATTTTAAAAAAGGAAAAATGCATTGTTTTTTTTATTTTATTTTATTTTATTTTTATTTTTTATTTTGAATAAGATAGAAATCTAACTTTTCAGTACACAGCAGTCTTGTCTTTTACAAATATATCAAAAAAGTACATATAAAGTTTACTATTTAAAGAATAAATGCTTGTTTTACATAAATATAAAAATCTGATTATATATAACCAATATAGTATAGGAATAAATTTGTCAATATACATATTAAGACAGATTTAAGGAATCATGGAATTAAGGAATGATGTAAAGTTCAAATTATTACATGATAATTGATTAAAAATTTTAATAACTATAGTTTTAACAGTTCTTAATGAATGTTACATGAGACAGAAATGTTTCTGGTTTATTTTTCAGTTACACTCCTTGATAGAATTAGAAACATCAAACAACATAATTGTAAATAATATATTGTACCTTTTTAACAATCCATAATATAACATTATGAATAATGAATAAATAGTGTTAAATTAAATATAGGCATATATGTGATTGCTGATAAAATGTGTTTTTACTGGCTGTTGCACTCAGATTTGCTTGATTAACTCTGCATCTTATAAAGGGAAGTGAAAGACTTACAATGACTGATAGAGGTTTTTTTTCAGAAGAACGAAACATCACAGTTTCCATTTCTCTGTCTCTCTTTAGCTGCGGCTGGTCCCACTCTCATGGTGCTGCCACCCTCCAGAGACGAGCTGCAGCAGGGTAAGGCTACAGTGCTGTGTATGGCCAGTAAAGGATACCCCTCTGACTGGAAGCTGAGCTGGAAGGTGGACGGCAGCAGCAGGAGCTCTGGTGTCAATCTGAGTCCCAGTCAGCTGCAGAAGGATGGACTGTACAGCTGGAGCAGCAGCCTGAGCCTCACTGAGAGTGAGTGGAGCAGAGTAACAACCGTCAGCTGTGAAGCCACTCACCCGTCCCACAATGCAGTGACCAAGAGCTTCAACACACAGCAGTGCAGTGATGACCAGTGAAATACACACACTCGCACACTGTCCTAAACCAGCTGCTGCTCAACAACTAATCTTTCCTGCTGTTAGTGTATTGCTCATACATTCTTATCAGTTGTAATTCTAGAACTGCAGTGCTATAAATGTTTTGTTGATCATTTTATTCTTGCTGCCAAATAAAAGCATTTTTGTTTTAACTATGGTGCTGAATTATTGCTAAAGTATGAAATACCGTACCACTTTTATCGGTTTGACATTTTTTTAGAATGAATTAAGAATTTGAAAAAAAAAAAAATGCTGGATTAATCACATTATACATGTGAGTAAATAAATAAATACAAATTTAGACTGCATTTTAGAAAATCTTTTTTAGAAAATCTTTACATATTGTAAATTTTGTTTTAAGAAAGAGGGTTGTGAAACAAATGATAACATTCCTTAACAGTTCATTAATAATAACTAAATGATGGAGAAGCATTCAAATGTGCATCTACAAGAAGACAGTTTACATAAATGTAATTAAATCTATATCATTATTAATATTGTATTATTTGTATTTATATTTAATTACATGCAACACAAGTCATTTCTAAATAAGGCGTACATTTGGGAAATGAGCTAAATAAAAATAACTTGAATTATGTTGCTGTTTCTTACATAAATATTGAAGAGTTCAAATACAAAATCCTCTAAATCCATCTGACGTGTTTCTTTAAAATTAGCATTTCTTTCTAGCTACTTTGTATAGGTTTCTATGTAAGTACTGGTACTTCTGATTGGGCTGAGACTGGAATTTAGCAAGTTTGAAGTAAAAGTATTTGATGATAATATGGCTTTTCAGTAACAATTCTGTTATACTGAAATATCAGCATTTTATGAGGGACAGTTCAAAAAGAGTCTCTGTGTTTGTGTGTAAAGTCAGTGAGGTGAATAACGATCTTCAACATCAACATGTGTAGAAGCTTAAAGCTGCAGCGCTGCAGTCTCACACAAGGAGGTTTTTGTGCAATGCTTTTACACTGTGTGAACACCCGGTATAGCTTCCCTGAGTCATCTGGTATATCGTGCTCACTCTGACAGTAATAAATTCCTGAATTTTCAGGCTGGACTCCACTGATGGTCAGAATAAAATCCATGTGGTTTCCACTTTCACTGCCACTGAATCTAGAAGAAACACCTGAAGCTCTGTCTGATGTGTAATAGATCAGGAGTTTAGGAGCTTCTCCAGGAATCTGATGGTACCAGGCCATGCAATACTGAGAGGTACCTGTTTTATAACGGTTCACAGCTGGTTTATGATTACAGCGAATAGTGACCGTCTGATCAGGCTTCACTGTTTGATCTTCAGACTGAGTCACAATCTGCCCCACTGAAGCTGAAAGAGAACAATATAAACAGAGTGGAATAATAATACGAAACTGATGAGTACATTTAATAGTCTAAAAACCAGTTATAATGAATAATTTATTTCTGTTGCACTATAAATTGTTGCACATTTTGCACATCAAATGCTAACTAAATGACAGCATATATCATGACCTGAAAATTAAAACATAAAGTTTAATTCTAATGTTAATATAATGTTTACTCCACATTATCAGGTCCAAATATGAATGTGAGTTTATAAATTAAACAGTATTTACATGAAATTAAGTATACATCTGATCTTTGGAACTGTGGATTGCTTAATTTCTTGTTTCCTCTGAATCAGCTGATGTTATGAATTTTTTACTTACTCAAGGTACAAGTTGCAAGTGTCCAAACAATGAAGGCTATTAAAGTCATGTTTTCTTTATGATCTGTTATGATGAAGAGGAGCTGTCAGTCATAAAATCATAAAGTCACAGCTCTATAAAGACCTCCAGAGTGCTGAAGCATGTAGTTCAATGCAAAGTGAATTCACAATGCAAATGTTTTTTTTCTGAGAACAACAACCTCTCTGACTGTCAAGGAACATATTTAATTTAATAATCTGGATGAAGCAGATAATTTTTCTTGGACATTTTCTAAAATTTAAAATTGTAATTTATTGATTAATAAATAATGTTAATTAATATAATTGATTTCATTGTTGTTCTGCTGTAACATTGAGTTTAATGTTTAGGGTCATTGAATTCTATCCAAATCACTTAAATCAAAAAGTTGCTCAAAATAAATCAAAAGATCTGTTAGATTTTACAGTCACACTATATCATTTTTAAGCATGAAAATATGGCAGACTGAAAACGTAAGCTAATATGAAGAGGTTTTGCACACGCTGTATTAGTTCATTTACTAACAGTTCACATGTTCATAAACAGTATAATGTGAGAGCATGGTGTGTTGCATATAATAAAGCTAACATCAGTTTTCCCTCTGCTTTTTGAAGGTTTCAGTATCATTTCAAAGCTAAATTTACACTTAAAATGTCATAAACAGATTTTTACTTCTGTTGTTTAAAATGCTACAAATTAGGGCAGCTAAGGTAGATTGCAAAAGTATGTTATGCTGAAATAGACATGTAGATTTCATAATTCATTCATAATGAACTAACTAGTGGTTAAGTCATTCATTCATAATTAATTCATTATTGTGTATTTTCTCATGGATGCATTATCTATACTTGCAAATATAACTAAGCACAACTTATTTTTGTATGATGCTGTTTCACTATGTGAACTTGTCACTGTAAAGTAATCTTCAGGCTGGGCTCCATGTATGTTCAGTGTGAAATGTCAGTCTGAGCCCCAGTCAGCTGCAGAAGGATGGACTGTACAGCTGGAGCAGCAGCCTGGGCCTCATTGAGAGTGAGTGGACCACAGCAACAGCCATCAGCTGTGATGACAATCTGCCGTCCCAGAATGCAGTGACCAAAAGCCTCAACGCACAGCAGTGTGATGACCAGTGAAATACACACACACACACACACACACACACACACACACTGCTGTTAGTATATTGCTCATATATTCTTATCTGTTCTAATTCCACAACTGATCAACTACATTTCGCTTATTTTACTTAGATTACATTAAAATTAGAGCTAATCATTTGAAGTCTTGAAATGGGTGCCAGGATTTACACATTTGAACAAGATAAATGAAAAAACGAACTGTTAACCACATAATCATATAGGCAGAATGTGTCAGAATGTGTGATTAAATATTCTGTTATTACTTTCTCGTTTAATGGAAATGAGTTCATATTTACTGCATGAGTACTTTTACCGTGTCATCTGGGTAAGGCGGGTTTTTGTACCACCCCCTCCTACCCTTTGAATTTCGAGTCCCGGGACGCCCCTGTTGCTTAAAACAAAGAGATAGAGTAAAACCTTTCCCCTGCCCTGCGCTGGGACGGCTTGCGGGAGATTCCGAAAGAGTATAACTGCAGCCTGGAGATCTCCAAATTGGGACAGGAACTCCAAAACAGGGTGGGCGCTCCAAAATAGGGCGTGGCTTCCTCCCTTTGACAGATAGGCACATGCCACGCATGCGCAATTTTGAATGAAATACAAAACTAATGTCTGTATAAGTATTCAGTCTTTTACTTATCTTTACAAATCTATTTAACAGAGGAAAACAAGAAAACATTAAAACATTTTATTACACATGAAAATATAGTAGGACAGCACAGAAATTATGAAAAGTTAAAATGATACAATTGCTATTGATTGTTTTTAATAATGATTAAATGTTAACCTAATCATTAAATGTTTGTAAGAATTCTAGATTAATGAAAACGTTTTTAATTAAATTAATGTCATACTGTATGTGTCTCATCATCTGATGTAGCTTTCAGTCTACAAACAGCTATGAGTAACTATGAGTAGCACAGTGAATTTTTAACAAGAAATAATTTTATAATAATATGAACAAATGAAAAATAGAAACCTGAAATGTTAAAGATAACCATGCCTAGAGTTTATACAGCACAGCATTGTGCAACACCAAGGTAATGGGTTTGATCCTGAGGGAAAGCATAAACTGTATATATATATATAATTATACTTAGAATAGGGGAAACCAGGAAGTCCTGCAACACGGGGTTAGTTGTAACACTGTCAGTTTGACCAGTCAGAAAGGAGCTGTGATGATGTCATCAATCTCATACACTTCATTTACATTTTTAATGTTACAGGAGAAGTGGCATGTAAGTGTGAGCAACTTTGTATATTTTCTGACCAAAAAACTGATTTTCAGGAAAGAAAGTAATTTTTTTTTCATTAAGATTATTTTTTTGCCTAGCAATCATTGTGTTATAGATACAATTATTTGACTTACATAACCTAAAGTAGCTGTTTCTCTAGTTTAATTTGATACTTTGCATTCATGCTAATTTAAAACCGGCATGCTAAAACAGTTTGCTATGTTATGGCTGTTCTATGTTATTGGTGGGGATAGTTGTAACAGTTCATTAAAAATGTTACAACCAACTCCTTATGATGATTCCAATTATCCAGTCATATCCTCTATTGAGACAAAGTCATGTGAGGTTTTTGTTGCACATCAAGGGATTTATGTAAAATGTGTTTCCATTATAGTTTATGTGCATCTTTTTATTGGATAAAAACACTATTCGCCTTAAATGACCACATACATTTTTTTGTGCACATGTTTAGAATTTATACGCATCTTGATTTTTCCATCCAGCATTTTTTTTATGTGATATTACCAAATTCACATAAAAATAGGTAGATAGCAACACAGCTAGTGACTGAATACAGTACACACACAGCAATTGTTTTTGTGCTAAATTTAAAGTCCTAAAATGAATACAGTATAATGTTTTTGTCACTTTAAATAGTTCACTTTATTTAAAAAAAAAAAATAAATAAAAAATTACAAAACAAAACAAAACAAAAAAAACTGATTATTCTTTGTTCTTCAATCAAGTTTTTGCATAAATTGGAAGTGTGGGTCTTATTTCAGCAAATTACTTCACACTGTTACATCTATCCCCAGCCTGTGCTACAACTCACATAATATGTGATTATGCAGTAGACATCCAAGTGAGTTTTATTTGTAGTAGACAAATGTGGCTACTATATATCAAAGTTTGAGAGATCTAGCGCAAACAACCAGTGAGTTACTGATGTTTAAACAAAAAGTGTTACTTTCATCCCTGGTCTCCCCTACAATGTAAGTTGCTTTGCATAAAAGTGTTTGCCAGAAGAATAAATATAATATTATATCATGATTTTATATATGTGTGTGTGTGTGTGTGTGCATACTTGTTTTGAGACTTGTTAGGACCAAATGTCCTTACTTATATTGTGAAATACTTTGACAACCCACTAGTAAGGAGCTTTTACTGGTCCTTGCCACATGTTTCTGTGATGGTTAAATTTAGGGGTAGGAACTGGGATAGGTGACAGAAAATATCATGAAATCAATTGAAGTCTGTGCAATGTCCTTACAAACATATGTGTGCATGGGTGTGATTACTGAAGAAATATGTTTTTTCAGGCTGTTGCACTTTAGATCTGCTTGATTAACTCTCTTAAAGGGAAGTGAAAGAATGACTGATAGAGATATTTTTCAGAAGAACGAAACATCACATCACATCACACATCTCTGTCTCTCTTTACCTGCATCTCATCCTGCTTTCACGGTGCTGCCGCCCTCCAGTGACGAGCTCCAGCAGGGTAAGGCTACAGTGCTGTGTGTGGCCAGTAAGGGATTCCCCTCTGACTGGAAGCTGAGCTGGAAGGTGGACGGCAGCAGCAGGAGCTCTGGTGTCAATCTGAGTCCCAGTCAGCTGCAGTGACCATTTGTATGTTAATCTTTTTAAAGCCTGTTTAATATATATGACCAAGTATGTTTTCTTTATTTTTTTGCCAAATGAAAGCTTTATGAATCATTGTTTGAATTATTTTGTCCTTAATTTATTAATTTTATTTGTTCTCTTGCCATAGTATTTAATTCATTTTATTTTTATGTAATTATTTTAAAAATTAATAACTGCTTATAGATTTCTTTCTTTCTTTTCATTTTAAAGATCTAAGACTAATCATGATGTTTGTTAAAGCATGTATTTGAGAAGTTGCTTTGGCCACAGTGAGCTTTCTTTCATCAAGCTTGGATGGATTGTATTGGATTGCAATTCATGTCGAACTGAACTGATTGAGACATTCTGATGTTTATTATTAATAGAATATGTAGAATGTGTTGAGGAGTGTATGACAATAATGTCACACCCAGAGAGGTTTTTGTATGATGCTTTTACACTGTGTGAACACCCAGTCTGGGTTCTTTGAGTCTCCTGTCTTACTGTGTTGACTCTGACAGTAATAAATTCCTGAATCTTCAGGCTGGACTCCACTGATGGTCAGATTGAAATCCATGTGGTTTCCACTTTCACTGCCACTGAATCTAGAAGAAACACCTGAAGCTCTCTCTGATGTGTAATAGATCAGGAGTTTAGGAGATTCTCCAGGAATCTGATGGTACCAGTGCATGCATCTCTGAGAGGTATCTTTTTTATTACAAACTATTGCTGGTTCATGATTACAGTTAATAGTGACAGTCTGATCAGGCTTCACTATTTGATCTTCAGACTGAGTCAGAATCTGCCCTACAGAACCTGTAGAGAGACAGAAAACATAAAAGAATAATATAAAACTGATGAGCGCATTTAGTTATTGTAACAATGAAGACTCTGTTATAAGGCATCGCTCCGAGCACACTTTATTTCTTACTGCTGCACTACAAGAACGAAGCATTTTTTTGCATGTTTACCTTATGACAATGAAGAGCTTGACTTGAAGATCAAAAGATATTAGTTAAAGCTGTTGACAATTTCAACATTAATATAATTTTTACTGCACATGCTCAGGTCAAAAAGATAATTATAAGAAATAATATAAAGGTTAATTAATTTGTATACAGTATTTGTAGGAAATTAAGTCTAAACTCTCAGCACCTGTGAACCTGTGGATTGCTTATTTCCTAGTTTTCTGTAAATCAGCTGATGATATAAATTTATAAATACTTACTCCAGGTGCAGGTTGCGAGTGTCCAAATAATGATGGCTATTAAAGTCATGTTTGCTCTTGGATCTGTTATTATAAAGAAGAGCTCTCAGTCATAAAATCACAAAGTCACAGCTCTATAAAAACCTCCAGAGCACTGAAGCATACAGTTCAATGCAAAGTAAATTCACAATGTAAATGTTCCTTTTGAAATCAACAACCTCTCTTTCAGTGAAGGAACATTTCAGTAATCTGGATGAGTCAGATCTTTTGTTTTTCCTTAACATCTTAAAAATTCTAACAATCTTAGTGATCACTAAGACTAATGATTTATTGTTGGACATAAAAAGTTGCGCGACTCACTCGTCCCACAATACAGTGACCAAGAGCCTCAACACACAGAAGTGCAATGATGACCAGTGAAATACATACACACACAAACCATTACAAATGACACACACTGTCCTAAATTATTTATTCATTTTATTTTATTTATTTATTTTTGCAATGCTGTTAATGTTTATTTTATTGTTTTAAGTTTGCTGCCAAATAAAAGCATTTGATTCATATATAGTGTTGAATGTAATAATTATTATATTAAACATTTTAAAACTAAAACAAGCTAAAATACTACTGATTTTTTTCTGGTGGTATTATACTGGACATACTATCCACTGAATAACTGAATCTAATATTTAATTTTCAAAAATAAATATACAGACAAGTTATTGTCAAAGCCTAAAAGACAAAATTTGTGAATTAAATATTTAATTTATAGTGACCACTGAGATTCTGTGGAAACCTGACTGAGACATTCTGATGTTTATTATTAATTAAATATGTAGAATGTGTTGAGTGTGTGACAATGATTCACATCAACAGTTCAGCAGCCTTAAAGGGGTCATCGGATGCTAAGTTCACTTTTGCATGTTGTTTGAACATTAATGTGTGTTGGCAGTGTATGTACAAATCTACCCTATAATGATAAAAATCCATGCAGTGGTTTTTAATTAATCTGTAAAATTAATATTCCCTTTTTCAAATGGAGCCATTCTCAGATGCCTGTCGTTGTGGCGTCACACCCACAGAGGCCACTCCCACAATAGTTGATTGACATGAGCATTTTACCTCACATCAGCTGTAACATTCCGCTTTGTTTCGATGCCGGAGCAGGGATGTAATTTAGACAAGAATATCTCAGATTGAGCGATTGAGGTGTTGTGTTGCTGGATGTAATAATGAAGGTAGTGGTCGTCATTTACTCCCGACATCTGAGCCGCTGAAGATGCAGTAGATCCACGTTATTTTCACACTTGTCTAATACAAATATGTCGCTTTGTTTCATAGTTACAGTGTGTACGTTTTTTGCTATTAACCTTAAAAGAAAGGAAGTGAAAGTGACATCATGCCCTGTAGGTGGAGTATATTGTAACATGTGAGGGGCACGTTGTAACATGACCATATGACAGCTTACAATGTTGTCTGATCGAATAAAAAAATTATACACGACAAACTAAAATATTTTGTCAATAAAATAAAATTATTACATTTTTCAAATAAAATAATGGCGTTTTTTAAGAATAAAAAAAAATGTCTAATTTTTGAGGTTCACAATGAACACATTGCAGCCATGGGTGGGACGGCTCTGATCGCAAAACACAGCTATACAGTGTAGTTAAAAACAATGTGCGCAAATAGATGAACCACATTCAGACATTCAGAAAAACACTTCCCTCCCTCCACACACAGCTCTCGCAGAACACGAGACACATAAACGAGCCGAAATGCTTTACATTTCTTGAAATAATAATTTCTCAACATTAAACATCGATTGTCAGTCTTTATTCGCCTGTTTCTTGTGGTTTCTTTTTAAAATCCATAAAAGAAAGTAGTGAAAACTACATTGCTAATGTCATAGAATAGCATAGTTTAATGTAGCGGGGCAGATTGTAACGCAGTGTTACTGTGCGTTCACACCAGACGCGACTTGCGCGAATAAATCGCGCTATTCGCGCGTAGTTGGACGCTTGAACATTTTGAGTTTACTCGCTTCACTCGCGCGTGAAATTCGCTTCATTCGCGTGTGAAATTCGCTTCACAACAGACGCGAATTCGCGTCATGGGAGGGTCTTCTGCCAGGCATAACTCAGAATAAGCTCAATTTGCCAGCTTTAGCTAGCTTGTAATCTTAATATGTATATAAATATATATAGCTCAAATTGAGTAAAGTTTGAAAATTGAGTTTTTTATAACTTACCAGGTTGTCCGACCTCCTCACTCACTTTCTTCCAAGCAAGATCCTTTTTATTCCTGTTTTTATAGAAGTATGAAGAAGTATCGTACAGGTCCGGGTGTCCACATACAGCGATAATGATTTTGTCCTCCATTTTTGCTTGGGATTTCTGCCTCCGCTCGCTAATCACGCCACTACTAGAGCAAGCTCCTGATTGGTTAACGCGGCGCGAATATTCGCCAAAGTTCAGATTTTTCAACTCGCGCGAATCACGCGTTCACGCGTCAAACGCCCAAAACGCTCCATTCGCTCCGCGCCATTCGCGCGAATCGCGTCATTCGCGCGAATCGCGCCGCAGGATGTCTATTCGCGTCTTTGCATTGACTTAACATGTAAATCGCTCGCGCTTAACGCTTCATTCGCGTCTGGTGTGATGTGTCTTGATGTGCTATGGAAGGCTGAAAAACGGCGTAGACTCGTTCGGCGCCGTGTCTGGGTCCATCAGATCAGTCCGTCAATATGTATATAGCTCAAACTGAGTAAAGAGCGTTATTTACAACTTACCAGATTGTCTGACCTCCTCACTCACTTTCTTCCAAGCAGGATTCTTTTTATTCCTGTTTCTATAAAAGTACGAAGATGTATCGTACAGCTCCGGGTATCCATATACAGGGACGATGATTTTGTCCTCCATTGTTGTTTCGGATTTCTCCCTCTGCTTGCTATGTCTAGCTACTAGAGCAAGCTTCTGATTGGTTAACGCGGCGCGAATTTTCGCCAAAGTTCAGATTTTTCAACTCGCGCGAATCACGCGTTCACGCGTCAAACGCCCAAAACGCTCCATTCGCGCCGCGCCATTCGCGCGAATCGCGTCATTCGCGCCGCGCCATTCGCGCGAATCGCGCCGCAGGATGTCTATTCGCGTCTTTGCATTGACTTAACATGTAAATCACTCGCGCTTAACGCTTCATTCGCGTCTGGTGTGAACGCACCTTGACGTTCCCCATCAGCGCGACTGGAATATAAAAGTGGTTAGTGTCTTGTGATGGTTTGCCAAGCTTTAATAGACTATCTACACTGATAAATAACAGATTTGGAGATTAAAATAATAGCAGGTTTGTCTCATTTTGAATGAAAACTGAGATGAAAAACTTACTTCAGCCAGAAATTTACCTTTAATATGGTAAAATAAATATTTAACGACATCTTCAAAAGGCTTTTGAATTTTGTCGCATAAAACGTTTTTTTTTTTTTTTTTTTGTGCGTTTAAATTGTTTTACTACTTACACAATTATTTTAAATATATATCCATTATATTATTTAAAATACACAGAGTCGCTTGTAATTATATTTTTAGGGGGGGCAACCCTCAGATGCTTTTTGGTTTTCTTCAATAAATTCGTGTTTTGTTTCTGAGGAAAAAATCAATGTGATAGTTCTGAAAGCGGAATTTATCCTACTACGGAAATCCGTATGCTTTAAAAACGGAGACGCCTATAGAGAGAAATGCAACCTTCACACAGATTACATAATCAGGGGTATTTGATTTTGTTTTGAATTTGTTTAAAAGTAGACATTTTAAACTTTATATCTATAGATATATTTCTCATGTATGTGAGACAGTCATACGATGAGTTTCGGTTCTTTTTTGTAACTCGCTTGAGATGGCAGAAAGCCCGTCCTGTTTGTTCTCATTACTCCACAAAGGCAACGTTTGTCGTTATTATGAGTTTACAGAAATAAAATTAGTTTCATTATCAGGAAAAATAAAAGTGATCGCGCGGACGCTTCTCTGTTATGCATTAGGTGAATTCCACATTCCGCATAAATAGGTTTATTAAAATAAATCTTGACCAGTCTACATCCGAGACAGATGCAATTATAACTTATAAATTGAAGGCTATTTTACATTTTGAAATGATCTGACGGACTGATGCCGCTTGTTGATCATTAGTTGTTGTCCATCAAGATGTCGCTTTTAAAAAAAATAAAATTTTAATTACTAATTTATGAATTAAATAATTATAGATAAGATAGGTACAAAATAGGTTAAGTAGAATATGCTGAATATATAATATTTTACAAATATTTATAAAAATGCTAGCCTATGCGAATAAGACTGCAGTTTCACATTTTGCGTCTGCATAACAAAGTACATTATTTTTAACATGCAATGATACGAAATAAGACCAAACAAGACGTGTAATGAAGAATACGGAGATACGGTTACACGAACCGACGTAATTGTTAATAATAATAATAATAATAATAATAATAATAATAACAATAATAGCACTTTAAGAATAAAAGCAGCACGGTTGTATTGCGTGCACAGGCGTCCAATCACAGCTGACTTCCGGAAAAGAGGAGGTAACCAATGGCGTTTGAGATTACAATTAAAACAGCAAGTCCCGCCCCACGACTGACAAAAATAAAATTGTTCGCGCAAGTAGGTGAGAGAAGATTGAGCACGAGGATGTGGGAATGATCATGCGCGCGCGAGGGCTTGTATTGCGTGCAGAGAACATGTCACGCGCGCGGGAAGGTTTGACAGGAGCTCGCGGTTCCCGTTTCCTCGCGTGTAGATCTGTTTTCCTCTCGCGGACGTGATTTACCGCGCGCGCCAGCATCAGTGGTGCGCTCGGTTATTAATGGCATTGATTTGCCGACATAGGCTCTGGTCAGCTTGTGTCTATTTCGAATAACATGCCTATTATTTCGCCAAATAGGTTACAATTTAAACTATACTTTTGTTAAATGGGGTGTGTACCACTGCTGCTTTTATTTAAAAAAAAAAAAAAAAAAAACACCCCCACATATTCGTCTGGCTCTCCTTATGTCCGGTAGAGAAAAATTTCTGGCGCTGCGCCTGGATACAGGAGAGAACCAATCAGCTGTGCCATGTGATAATGATGTCATTAGGTCAGAAGGAGTTAGACCTATCGGATTGCACCATCTAGAGTTTCATGCCAGAACTCTGTATTTGTACGTTAGCTCATGTCCATTAAGTAATTTTGTTTTACAAAACATTTTTTTTTTTAATTAAAAAATTAACATTAACAATCTTATTATTAAGATTATTAAATGCTTTTGTAGTGTTATGCAATGTTAGTTTGTGTTAACTATAATTTTCCAAGGTTAAGGTTAACAAATGAAACCTTATTGTAAAGTGTTAGCATGTATTATAATAAATACTGATAAAGCTGTTTTTCAGACGAACAAAACTTAACCGTTTTCCTCTCTCTTTAGCTGACACTGGTCCCACTCTCACGGTGCTGCCGCCCTCCAGAGAGGAGCTGCAGCAGGGTAAGGCTACAGTGCTGTGTGTGGCCAGTAAGGGATTCCCCTCTGACTGGAAGCTGAGCTGGAAGGTGGATGGCGGCAGCAGGAGCTCTGGTGTCAATCTGAGTCCCAGTCAGCTGCAGAAGGATGGACTGTACAGCTGAAGCAGCAGCCTGAGCCTCACTGAGAGTGAGTGGAGCAGAGTAAAAACTTCAGCTGTGACGCCACTCACCCATCCCACAATCCAGTGACCAAAAGCTTCAGCACACAGCAGTGCGATGATGACCAATTGTTCATTCATACTTAAAGAATCAATGGGCTAATGGACAAACAACATTGTGTACTTTCTTTGAGCTTGCTTTAACACTTATGAATTTTATTAAAAGTGTGTTTTGCCAGATACAAGCTTTTTAAATCATTAATTTGTATTATTTTGTCCTTATTTTTTATTTTCTTTCTTTTACTATAGTATTTAATTAATTTTATTTTTATTTTATTAATTTACATGTTTTTATCATTCATATGAATGAAGTTGAACATCAGCATCACAAGAAAAAATAAATAGCTTATATATTTCATTTTAAATATAGCAGGGAAAACCTGTTGTGGTTGTTAACAAATACAGAATAATACAAAATATGAATTCTCACTTATTTCACATTGAACTGGGCTATTCATATTGTTAGTTAAAGCATGAACTTGAAAAGGTGCTTGGCCATGGTGAGTTTGCTTTCATTAAGTTTGGATGGGATTTATTGGATTGTAATTCATGTGGAAACTTAAGACATTCTAGGGTTTATTATCAACAAAATATATACAATGTGGAGCATCTGATAATAATGGACAAATCAACAGTTCAGCATTAAAAGAGAGTCTCTGTGTTTTTGTGTAAAGTCAGTGAGGTGAATAATGATCTTCAACAACATAAACATCTGCAGAAGCTCAAAGCTGCATCGCTGCAGTCTCACACATGTAGGTTTTTGTACAATGCTTTTACACTGTGTGAACACCCAGTCCTTGGTGCCAGAGACTCCCTTGTTATATAGACTCTGACAGTAATAAACTCCTGAATCTTCAGGCTGGACTCCACTGATGGTCAGAATAAAATCCATGTGGTTTCCACTTTCACTGCCACTGAATCTAGAAGAAACACCTGAAGCTCTGTCTGATGTGTAATAGATCAGGAGTTTAGGAACTTCTCCAGGAATCTGATGGTACCAGGACATGCAATACTGAGAGGTACCTGGTTTAATAAGGTTTACAGCTGGTTTATGATTACAGTGAATAGTCACAGTCTGATGAGGTTCGACGGCTTGATCTTCAGACTGAGTCACAGTCTGCCCCACAGAACCTGAAGAGACACAGAAAACAGTGTAAAATAATTAAAATAAAAAACTGATGAGCACATTTAAAAGTCTCAAACCTACTTATAATGCATCTGTCAGACCAAGCACACAATATTTTTTACTGTTGCTAAGCATTTCTTTCCATTTAAATGATCATGACAATAAAGGACTTGACTTTAGGATCAAAACATATTAGTTAAAGTTCAAAATTAATGTCATATTTAATGCACATGCTCAGGTGAAACAGTAAAAAAAAAAAGAATATATATAAGTTAATTAATGTACAGTATTTGTAGTAAATTAAGTCTAAACTACATCTTGATCTCAGAACCTGTGGATCTGTGAAATGACGGCTATTAAAGTCATGTTTGCTTTATGATCTGTTATGGTGAATGAGAGCTGTCAGTCATAAAATCATAAAGTCACAGATCTATAAAAACCTCCAGAGAACTCTAAGCATGCAAATCAATGTAAAGTGTCTTCACAATGTAAATGTTCTTTCTGAGAACAACAACCTCTCGTACTGTCAAAGAACATATTTCAACTGATAATCTGGCTGAGCCAGATATTTTTGACTGAATAATTCCTTCATTTCATAAAGAAATGCACTTTTTGTCTCAAACTGGGGATGTAACACGCAGAAAGATTCAGCGTTCTTAATTTCCCTTTTATTTTTGCTAGGATATATTTCTTTAGCATACACACATGCATGTTTTGTTTGTCTAATTTCATGTTCACATAGAAAATAATGTGATGTGTTTATACATGCTGCATTTAAACAGTTATTCCAGCCTCTGAATCTGCTATTGAAAGTTGTAGAATCTTGACAAAAAAGTCAAAAGAGTCAAGAGTCAAAAAATAATTGCAGATAACTGGCATAAGGCTAACATTTCTTCATTTATATTCTTTTCAACTGAAATAATGGCAACACAATTTCATGAACAATTGAATAATTTAAATATTAACCACTGTTTTAACTGTTGTTTAAAATGTTTCAGATTACCTAGCCTGAAATGTATACAGATTTGTATTAGAATTAAAAAATAAATAAATAAATAAAAAAATTTAAAAAAAATTAAAAAGATAAATGTGAAAATACCGTATGCTTGGTTACAAACACAGCCATAATATGTTTATTCAAATTCCATTCATTCCGAACTAACTAGTAAGTAAGACTAATTATGATATTGATATTGTGAACTTCTCAGCATTCACATATTTTCAAGGTGTCAAACTGAGCAAGGTTTTTGTATGATGTTGTTTCACTGTCTGAACCTGTCATGGTATTCCCCCATACAGTAATAAACTCCTGCATCCTCGGTCTGGTCTCCATGTATGTTCAGTATGAAATCAGGGTAATATCCATTTCCACTGAACCGATCTAGGACTCCAGATTTAAGTTCACTGACTTGAGAGATCAGGAGTTTAGGAGATTCTCTAGGTTTCTGCAGATGCCAGCTCATGTCGCTTCCAACTCCGCTGGTCCCAGTGAATCTGATAAAGACAGAATCTCCTGCTTTAACAGACAGAGACTCAGGAGACTGAACCTCTTCATAAGACACAGAGAGAGAGATCAAAAACAAATATTACTTTAATACTTCAAAATACAAGCAAAGAGATATTTACGTCCGCTATAAAAGTGTTAAAAAGCACAAAAGCAAAGCACAAATTCACGCTTTTGAACAGTAAATTCCACTGGTTTTTTTTTTGTCCTGTAAAATATTTTTTTTGTACCTTAAGCAAGTGTCCACTACGGTGACCGGGAGGGGACATGTTCAGTTCACTTAATTTTATCGTCCCCATGATATATTAACTTGTGGGAATGTGATATGGCCGCGAGATTTTGAACTTTAGTCAGTGTGTGGTGTGTATCTTTGGGCATAAAAAAGATCTACAAAGTTACAAATCTCAAAGTCCACTCCAAAAAGAGATATTTCGTTTTTAAAAAATCCCTTGTCAAGAACTACAACGAACGACTCCTTTGGACTACAGCTTTTGTTTTCCGCATGTAATGATGTCACAACGTGGTCCATTAGAATATCAGTAAATTAAATCCCGCCCATGGAAATTCGAATTGTTGAAGTGAGGGTAGGGACGAGGTGGGTGATTAGCCTAACTTTAGCAATGCAGCGAGGAAAACTGCTTCAATGAGCCCCAGCGCAGCTGGTATAAACACAAGCATTGACTAGAGTGGCCGCTTCAGAGCTGTAATGCACTGCAGACGTGTTCAGTACAGGGGGTCGAAAGACATGCCAAAGCCCCGATCTACTCCGGTTGCCAAGTCTGAGCCGCAATGCTGCAGACGTGTGCAGTGTGTGGTAAGAGATTTATTCATCATACGGTGTAGATAGCTTCACTTATAATGCGAGTGTTTTTTAAAAAAATGCATAAACTTGCACTAGAATAGGCTAGGCTAATCAGTGATGATGTTCTTTGATAATGTTATGCTGCTTTTAGCCTTATGCTGGAGCTGGTTTCGGGCAATGAAACTAAGCAGGTAAATAATTAAATACATTAGCACGATAATATCATGTATTGGCGATCTCACAGGCTGATAATAGGACCCAACACTACTGTAGCGTATTATTTACTCACCCTCCATGCATCCTACGTGTATAAGACTTCCTTCTTTCAGACGAATGCAATCGGAGTTATATTAAAAATTATCCTGGCACTCCCAAGCTTTAGAACGGCATGTTAGACGGGTGTTTCTCCTCATCAATCCAAAACAAGTCCAATAATATGCATCCATCCATAATAAAAAGTGCCTCACACAGCTCCGGGGGGTTAATAAAGGCCTCCTGTAGCGAATCGATGCGTTTTTGTAAGAAAAATATTCATATTTAAAATGTAAGAATCACTTTACTCTAGCTTGCACTAACAGTTGTACACGGAACTTGCTTCTTTGACAAGGGCAGTACTGACATACCGCCTAAGCTGTTCGCCAATCGCAACGCAGTGGGGCAGCTAACCAGTCACAGCACATTTCGTTTTTTGGAAGGCGGCCCTTCATTAAACCCAGAACTAATCGAGCCTTATGTGCCAGGCTGGGAGAAATGTATTGTAATAATGTAAATTATGTTAAAAAAATAATGCGTTTTTCGAACCACCAAGCATGAAAGCATGTTGTAGTACACCCCAAAACAAAATCAAGACTTTGTAAAAGAGCATAATAGGACCCCTTTAAGTATGGTGAAGGCGCTGGCGAGAATTGAGGAAGACGCTGAGTGAATCTGCAGCAAGTTGAATCTGTGCTCTTAACTTTTTGACGATAATCATCACGGGTCTCAAAGTAAGTGTTTAATGTGTATTTTAAATGTGTTTCAAGAGGGCTTTTGAAAAAAAATGTGGCCGTTTCTAGTCTTTTTTTATGGAGTAATTGTAGACTTGCCATACTGTAAACACGGTTATATTCGGTGCAAGGAGGAATACTGTTATGAAATTATATGCTGTTTTAAAGGGGAAATATGAATTAAACTTACATGGCAGCGGTTTATGGCAAGCAATCTTTTAGATTTTAGATCTTTTATCTTTTTTTATTTACATCAAGCACTGCTTTAATATCGCAAGCTAATTGCTTTTCTGGCATTATTCTCATTTATTTAAAAGGCACCTCTGTAACTTCAGGTTTGTTATTAATCAGTAGACGCCACAGAAATATGCATCCGAAACGGACTTTATAGATGATCCCATGCAACATGGCACACCATCCACCCAGAACTTCGAGGTCTCGTTGGTCTAGGCTTCATTTCAGCTGAATTCATTTAAAATCTGAAATTACAATTAAAATATCATTGACAGATTGTTACTTCTGTTGTGTTATTTTACCATTGAAACAGACACATGGATTTCATGTTTTCATTTATAATTAACTAAATTTAATTAATTAATCAGTGTGTATAATTTTATTGATGTGCAATCTGTATTTGCAAATATAATTAAGCACAACTTATCTGATGATATTGTAACTGGCTGACATTGTGAACTCATATTCTCTGTGCTGTCAGACTGAGGGAGGTTTCACTGTGTGAACACTGGACCACAATAAGACCCCATACAGTAATAATCTCCTGCATCCTCAGTCTGGACTCCACGTAGATTCAGTGTGAACTTAAGTCTAGTCTGACTTCCACTGAACTGATCTGGGACTCCAGAATGGCGCTGACTGGCTCCATATATCAGGAGTTTAGGAGCTTCTCCAGGTTTCAGCAGATACCAGCTTGTGTCATCATCAACTCCGCTGGTCCCAGTGCAGTTGATAGAGACAGAATCTCATGCTTTAGCAGACAGAGACTCAGGAGACTGAACCTCTTCATGAGACACTGAGAGAGAGTGCAAAAACTAATATTACAAGTAATTCAGAATACAGATAAAGAGATATGTGAGCAATGTGACCGCAGAAAGCAGTCAAACTAGATATAATAAAGCTAAAAAGAAAGCACAAATTAAATTATCAAAACAAAAATCCAAATGATTAATTCCATAATGTGGAAAATATATTGTTGAACCTTGAGCAAGCAGACCCAGTGTACCCAGACTGAGCAAAACTAAACTAAAAAAACATTTTTACAGTGTTATCATGAGTGTTAGTGTTGATCTCAGCATTAGTTTTAGTGCAGGAGATTTTTGTACAGGCACTGATTGAGTTTGTATCACTGTGGTACACGTTCGGTGGAGGAACTCGACTCTCAGTTGGAAGTAAATCTCTTTCTATTTTAATTAATTATTTAGTTAGTCATAACAACAAGAAGAGGAACAGACCAAGAATAAGAAAATAGGCTATCCTCAGACCTTTTTTGCCTTGATTGACATGACTACAAGCATATATACTTTTCAAATAATTTGCTTATTTAATGACCTTTTTATCTATTTGAGTGGTAAATAAAAATGTATGTATTTGGTAGATTATTTTTTCACAAGAAATAGAAATATGTCTAACTACTGTTCTAACTACCGGATACATTAATTCTGCATTAATTTAATTTCGTATTGCTAAGTAGAAAAGCAAATAAACTTCAACAGTCTCAGTTACTATAAATAAGTACTGTAAAATACATACAAGTAAACACATATAAACATCTGTATTGTTGGTGATTAGATTTGACCATGAATCATGGTCAACCATGAATGTGTAATTATGAACTGAAAATACATTTCTTTCATTTTTACATTATTCAAGGAGAAAAAAAGGGACACTATTTAATGTATATAGGAATAAAACACCTAAATTTTTGCTGGAATATTTATCAAATACAAAATTATTTTCTTTTTAAAGTCTGAATATATTGTTCAGAATATAAACCTGAAACGTAGATATAAATCCAATATATAAATTCAAGTCTCATATAGATATAAATCTTAATTTTTTCATAAACACTGAATATTGTAATATGAATAAATAATGTGTTATTACAGGTTATTGCACTTATGATCTGCTTAACAAATTAAAACTTTTAACATTAAAAAGACAATAAGTCTACAACAATGTGTATTCTTCTCTGGTGTAGTTTTCAAACTACCAGTAGCTGTAACTGAGTAATACAGTACAATACATTTTTTACAATAATTGAACAATAATTTAAACAAATGAGGTCAGAAACAATAATATAACATTATGTATAATGAATAAATTGTTTTAAATTTAAATATAGATATATGTGTGATGGCTGGTAAAATGTGTTTTATGGGCTGCTGCACTTCAGATCTGCTTGAACTCTGAATCTCTTAAAGGGAAGTGAAAGACACTCAGAATGACTGATAGAGCTGTTTTTCAGAAGAATGAAACATCACAGTTTCCATCTCTCTGTCTCTCTTTAGCTGCAGCTGGTCCCACTCTCACGGTGCTGCCGCCCTCCAGAGACGAGCTGCAGCAGGGTAAGGCTACAGTGCTGTGTGTGGCCAGTAATGGATTCCCCTCTGACTGGAAGCTGAGCTGGAAGGTGGACGGCAGCAGCAGGAGCTCTGGTGTCAATCTGAGTCCCAGTCAGCTGCAGAAGGATGGACTGTACAGCTGGAGCAGCAGCCTGAGCCTCACTGAGAGTGAGTGGAGCACAGCAACAACTGTCAGCTGTGACGCCACTCACCCGTCCCACAATGCAGTGACCAAGAGCTTCAACACACAGCAGTGCAGTGATGACCAGTGAAATACACACTGACATAAATTATAGTCATTGCATAATTGTTCACTCATACTCATAGAATCAATGGGCTAACAGACAAACAACATTGTGTATTTTCTTTAATGCGTATGAATGTTTATTGTGTTATTTTATTGTTTTTTATTGCTCCCAAATAAAAGCTTTTTGAATCATTCATTTGTATTATGTTGTCCTTATTTAATATTATTTTAAACTTTTTTAAAACAAACGGAAACTAAAAGTTTACATCAACATGCTGAAATACTATTATTATTTTTATATAGTTAGAAATTATACTGGATGCACTATCCTCTGAACTGGTTTTAGTTTATCCTGATAATTACATTGTTCAAATATTTAGTTAAAATATACATTCAAGCTTATTATGGTGATTATTTAAAAAAGGTATTTAAATTTGTGGAAAATTGAAACGCTTTTGTTTATAGTTTGATCAAGTTTGAGATTCATGTGGTCTGATCTGGTGACTGTGACATTCTGATGTTTATTATTAAAATGTATTGAGAAGTGTGAAAAAATAATGAAAATCAACAGTTCATCAGCCTTAAAGAATCTCTGTGTATGTGTGTGTTTGTGTGTAAAGTCAGTGAGGTGAATAAGGATCTTCAACATCAACATCTGCAGAAGCTCAAAGCTGCAACGCTGCAGTCTCACACAAGTAGGTTTTTGTATGATGCTTTTACACTGTGTGAACACCAAGTCTGTGGTGCCAGAGACTCCCTTGTTATATAGACTCTGACAGTAATAAACTCCTGAATCTTCAGGCTGGACTCCACTGATGGTCAGAGTAAAATCCATGTGGTTTCCACTTTCACTGCCACTGAATCTAGAAGAAACACCTGAAGCTCGCTCTGATGTGAAATAGATCAGGAGTTTAGGAACTTCTCCAGGAATCTGATGGTACCAGGCCATGCAGTACTGAGAGGTACCTGTTTTAAAACGGTTTACTGCTGGTTTATGATTACAGTGAATAGTGACAGTCTGATCAGGCTTCACTGTTTGATCTTCAGATTGAGTCAGAATTTGCCCCACAGAACCTGAAGAGAGACAAAAAATGCTGTAGAATAATATAAAACTGAAAAGCACATTTGAGTAATAATATATATGCATAATATATAATAATGTTTATAAATACATATAGTATTTACAGTAAATAAAGTCTAAACTACATCTTGATCATCTGCAGTGGATCTGTGAATTGTTTAATTTTGAGTATTTCTGTAAATCAGCTGATGATATGAATTTCTATATACTTACTCCAGGTGCAGGTTGTGAGTGTCCAAATAATGATGGCTATTAAAGTCATGTTTGCTTTTGGATCTGTTATCATGAAGGAGAGCTGTCAGTCATAAAATCATAAAGTCACAGATCTATAAAGACCTCCAGAGCACTGAAGCATGCAGCTCAATGCAAAGTGTCTTCACAATGTAAATGTTCTTTCTGAGAACAACAACCTCTCTGACTGTCAAAGAACATATTTCAACTGATATTTTTCAGTGATATTTTTGACTGAATGATTCCTTCATAAAGACAGGCACTTTTTGTCTGCTACTGGTGATGTAACATGCAGAAAGATTTAGTGTTTTTATCAACCTATTATTATTATGCCATAGTTTATGGCTAGGGTTAGGATATGCTTAGCACACACAATGAATGTTCCAGAGCCAACAAATGATGTTCTTCCATGAACAGATGTTGATCATGATGTCTGACTTAACATTAAATATCAACTACTCTACAAAATAAAAATAAATAAATAAATAAATAAAACTGTACATGTTTAATAATTGCATTTATAATGTATATATCATGAAATTATGTATAACGTGCATAATTTTGTGGTTGTGAGGAGCAGGAATACTTACATTTTAAAACTAAAGATAGAATTTAAATGAGAATTATGGTATGATAATTTCATGTTCATATGCAAAATAATATGATGTGTTATTCGAGCCTCTGAATCTGCTTTTGAAAGCTGTAAATCTTGACAACTGAGTTAAAGATGATTAGCGTAAGATGAATTTGCATAAGGTTAACATTTCTTCATTTATATTCTTTTCAGCTGAAATAATGCAATTAAAATTTCATGAACAGATTGAATAATTTTATGTTTTAATTGTTGTTTAAAATGTTACAAAATATGGCACTGATAGCCTGAAATTTATACAGTTCTCTGTTTAGGATTAAAACAAGTAAAATTATAAATTTGAGAATATGTTTGGTTACAAGTACAGCCAGAATGTGTTTATTCAAATTTCATTCATACTGAATTAACTAGAGAGTAAGACTAATTTTGATATTGTGAACTTCTCAGTATTCACAGGTTTCTGAATGAGGGAGGTTTTTGTATGATGCTGTGTCACTGTGTGAATACTGGGCCTTCATAAACCCCCATACAGTAATAAACTCCTGCATCCTCAAGCTGGACATCATGTATGTTCAGTGTGAAATCAGGTTCAGACCCACTTCCACTGAACCGATCTGCGACTCCAGATTCAAGTTCAGTGACTTGATAGATCAGGAGTTTAGGAGATTTTTTGTCATAATGTAAAAATATTTGTTTGTACCTTGAGCAAGTGTCCACAGCATTAGTATAAGAGAAATCATTGTTTCTTATGTGTGTATGTGTCAGTGTCACACACTAATAATCATCAGTGGAGTTTTAAGTGCAGTGTTCAGTTAATATGCAAAACACACTCAGATGCATCCTGGAATTTACCTCAAAATCAATAAAAATACATTTTGCAGCATTTTATTTATTAACAATGTATTTCTGTTTTTGACGTGACTGCATTAAACTGAAATGCTTTATTAGTTTTAGTGTTACTCTTAAGGTCAGTGTCAGTGTTGTTGTGAGTTTTGATGTTTGTATTTGTTTGTATCACTGTGGTGGAGTTTCGGTGGAGGAACTCGACTCTCATTTGGAAGTAAGTAATCTCTTTCTATTTTAAAAAAATATTTATATAAAAAAGGAAAAACACAGAATAAGGGATACAAGAACAAAAGGGGGGAAAAAATCTAAATTTAGCTTGTGCAACATAACCACAATCAATAATTTATTTATTTAACTAGTAAATTGTAATTGTTAGTATATTTTTTTTTTTTTTTTTTTTTTTTTTTTTACACATGAGGAGTATATGTTACTCATGTTTCAGATATTGGTTCCATTACTCTATAATTGGAAACTAAACAAATATAAAAATCTAAATATATTGTTATATATAAAATTATAAATCTAAATGTTTAATGATTGTCAAATGAAAATGTTTTTTTTTTCTTTTGGATATTTTAATATAGAAACAAAACACAAAATCTTAATTTTCTGTGAAATATTTCTTGAATAAAACACAAAATAATTTTATTGTCTGAGCATGTTATTACAAATCGTAATCTAAGAGCTAGATAATTAAAACCAGTATGTACATATTAGTCAGATATCATGTTTATCATGTTAGTTCATGTTAGTGCAGGTCCATTAAATAATTTTGTTTTACAAAATTTTTTTTTGTTTTTTCATTTTATGTTGAAATTAACATTAACTAAGATTATGAAATGCTTTTGTAGTATTATTTCAATGTTAGTTCATGTTAACTATAGTTTTCTTAACAAATGAAACCTTATTGCAAAATGTTACCATATATTATAATGATTACTGATCTGAATATTTTGAATATTATGAGTCAGTAAATGTGTTTTTATGGACTGTACTCAGATCTGCTTGATTAACTCTGAATCTCCTAAAGGGAAGTGAAAGACACTCAGAATGACTGATAGAGCTGTTTTTCAGAAGACTGAAACTTCACGGTTTCCATCTCTATGTATTTCTTTAGCTGCTGCTCGTCCCACTCTCACAGTGCTGCCGCCCTCCAGAGACGAGCTGCAGCAGGGTAAGGCTACAGTGCTGTGTGTGGCCAGTAAGGGATTCCCCTCTGACTGGAAGCTGAGCTGGAAGGTGGACGGCAGCAGCAGGAGCTCTGGTGTCAATCTGAGTCCCAGTCAGCTGCAGAAGGATGGACTGTACAGCTGGAGCAGCAGCCTGAGCCTCACTGAGAGTGAGTGGAGCAGAGTAACAACCGTCAGCTGTGGTGCCACTCACCCGTCCCACAATGCAGTGACCAAGAGTCTCAACACACAGCAGTGCAGTGATGACCAGTGAAATACACACACAGACATAGATTATAGTCATGCATAATTGTTCACTCATATTCAAAGACACAATGGGCTAATGGACAAACAACATTGTGTACTTTCTTTAAGCCTGCTTTAACACATATGATGAATGTGTTATTGTGTTGTTTTTATTTTTCCAAATAAAAGCTTTTTGAATCATTAATTTGTATTATTTTGTCCTTATTTATTTATTTTTGTTTCCATGGCTGGTTTATGATTACAGTGAGTAGTGACTTTCTGATCATGCAGGTTGCAAGCATCCAAATGATAAAGGCTATTAAAGCCATGTTTGCTTTATGATCTGTCATGATGAAGTAGAGCTGTCAGTCATAAAATCATAAAGTCACAGATCTATAAAGACCTCCAGTGCATTGAAGCATGCAGTTCAATGCAAAGTGTCTTTACAATTTAAATGCT
Organism: Labeo rohita; assembly: GCF_022985175.1. Classification (NCBI taxonomy): domain Eukaryota; kingdom Metazoa; phylum Chordata; class Actinopteri; order Cypriniformes; family Cyprinidae; genus Labeo; species Labeo rohita. Next base: position 24,231,861 of record NC_066887.1, read on the forward strand.
CTTTCTGAGAACATCTTGAACACATTAAACATTCTGATTATATCTCAGTTACTGGTACATAAAAGTTATTAATCAACAGAACTAATATTATAGTTCTGCTGTAACACCGGGGCCTTAAGGAGTTGGTGTAGAGTCATTGTGCAACATTTTCCATAGACATCTGTCACCAGGAACATTTTGAGAAGGTATATTTTCAGACACCTAGTTACACAATATTACAAACAAACAAATGTACAAATCCTTCACAGCCTTGTTTAAAAATGTCAAATCAAAATTCATAATGCAACATATATTCTGAACAAAGTACTCGCCTGCTGAAGAACTCACATCTGCTTGTTAACCACTAGATGTCGCCATTTGACACTACATGGCTCTAAACATGTAATTCCAACAGAACAAGCATCACACATCCACGTTGTCAATGGGCCTGTATCTCCTGTGTGAAACGTGGAACATCAGAGATTTCAACCAATTCAAGGCTCGTTGGTCTAGGGGTATGATTCTCGCTTAGGGTGCGAGAGGTCCCGGGTTCAAATCCCGGACGAGCCCGAAAATTTTAAACGTTTTAGAATCCTGGAATTTACTTTACAGTATTTGTAGCTAAAGGTTTACTGAGATAGACATGCTATACCATATAGTCTATGATAGGTCCAGTGCTTTTCCAACAGTTACAAACTGATAGGTTCATAACTAACTTTACAGGACATGCCCACTAAAAGTTTCAACTCACAAGTCTATATAAAAATTAACAGACCACTGATACATTTCTATGTTAAAAAAAAAAGAGGTACAAGTTTTCATTTGTTTTCATCAAAGAAATTTCTGAACATCTCATGTTATTTTACTTTGATGGCGTAATCACTCAAGTAATTAAATGTTTGAAACATCATTTTTGAATCTTGAACAGTAGTTTCCACACTCCAAATTTTGATAAAATAACAGTTGGCAGTGGGCCTCCAAAATCTTAAGACAAGCAATGTCATTTCTTGGCCATTGGTCAGGTTTAAAGAAGGATTTACACATGGTTCTACAAGTTACTGCAACATTGAAAGCTCAATGTTTTATAAGCAGTTTGAACATCGACTTCTTACTCTGAACTTCCGGTAATGAAAAGCAGGGCTCGTCCGGGATTTGAACCCGGGACCTCTCGCACCCAAAGCGAGAATCATACCCCTAGACCAACGAGCCAGCTAGGTTAGCTGGCAGGATATAAGTGTTTGCTCTATAGCAGGGATAGGCAACGTTGGTCCTGACGTGCCGATGACCTGCAGAGTTTATTTTCAACTCTAATCAAACACACCTGAACAAGCTAATCAAGGTCTTCAGGATTACTAGGGCTACAGGCAGGTGAGTTTTTTCAGGGTTGGAGCTAAACTCTGCAGGATATCGGCACTCCAGGACCGACGGTGCCTATCTGCTCTATAACAAGACCAATAATCATGCAGGTATCCAGTAACCTATTTCAGCACAAAACAGCACACGTTTTAAACATATTTATTTAGGTATTCTGTCTGACAAAAATATTACTCACTTGTTAAAGCAGTTGTAGTACAGGTAGTTGATATTTCCCATAAGCCAAGTTTTACCGAGAGTTTAATTTATTTTCAGATCACACGCCTGTACCACGTTGGTGTTCACATTAACAACTCGGTTATACTATGAAAATAATATTGTGATTCAACATCTGTTTAATTATCTACATCCTTCCAAGCACTGCTGTTCTAAAGGGCACCTCTGTAGCTTCAGGTTTCCGCCACCAGGTGGCGCCATTACTCAGCCAACGCCACCAAAACAAGCGTCCCAAACGCACTTCTTTGATAGTCCTATGCAACGTGGCACATCATCCTACCATAAACATCTAAGGCTCGTTGGTCTAGGGGTATGATTCTCGCTTAGGGTGCGAGAGGTCCCGGGTTCAAATCCCGGACGAGCCCTATGCTTTTAGAATCTTGGAATTGACACAACTTTTACATTAACTATTTATAGCTAAAGTTTTACTGGGTTGAATATGCTGTAGCACAGTCTGTGGTAGGTCAAGCGGTTTTCCAACAGTTACAACCGAATAGGTTCATAACTAACCTTACAAGATATTCCCACTAAAAGTTTCAATTCACAGGTCTATATAAAAGTTTACAGACCAGAGACAGTTCTGTGTTAAAGTCCATAGAGACGAGGTACACAATAGAATTGTTTTCATTTGTTTTCATCAAAGAAATGTCTAAGTATCTCATTTCATTTTATTTTGATGGCGTGATCACTCAAGTAATCAAATGTTTGAGAAATCATTTTGTCTTGAATACAGTAGTGACCATGCACACTCCAATTTTTATTAAATTACAGTTGGCAGTGGGACTCGAAAATTTTTGACAAGAAATGACATTTCTTGGCCACTGGTGAGGTTTAAGGAAAGATTTACAGTCAAGAGGAAACTTAAGAGCCTTAACTTTGACTTTTTACTCTTAACTTCAGGTAATGAAAAGTCGGGCTCGTCCGGGATTTGAACCCGGGACCTCTCGCACCCAAAGCGAGAATCATACCCCTAGACCAACGAGCCAGCTGGATAAAGTCACAGGATAAAATCCTTTGAAGGTGCGAAGTGAACTTTCTGCACTACTGATATCAAGCAGAATATGAAGATATACTAAAAGTGTTTGCTCTATAGCAGGGACAGGCAACCTGCAGCGTTTAGTTCCAACTCTAATCAAACACACCTGAACAAGCTAATCAAGGTCTTCAGGATTACTAGGGCTACAGGCAGGTGAGGTTTTTTTCAGGGTTGGAGCTAAACTCTGCAGGATATCGGCACTCCAGGACCGACGGTGCCTATCTCTGCTATCAGGTTTCCGCCACCAGGTGGCGTCATTAATCACCAAACGCCACCAAAATAAGCAACCCAAATGCACTTCATTGATAGTCCTATGCAACGTGGAACGCCATCCTACCCAAAATTTCCAAGGTTCGTTGGTCTAGGGGTATGATTCTCGCTTAGGGTGCGAGAGGTCCCGGGTTCAAATCCCGGACGAGCTCTATGCTTTTAGAATCTTGGAATTGATACAACTTTACATTAACTATTTATAAAGTTTTACTGGGTTAAATATGCTGTAGCACAGGCTGTGGTAGGTCAAACGGTTTTCCAACAGTTACAAACTAATAGGTTCATGACTAACCTTATAGAATATGCCCACTAAAAGTTTCAATTCACAGGTCTATATAAAAGTTTACAGACCAGAGACAGTTCTATGTTACAGAGTCCACAGAAAAGAGGTACAAAATAGAACTGTTTTCATCAAAGAATTTTTTAAGTAAGTATTTAATTTCACTTTATTTTGATGGCGTGATCACTCAAGTAATTAAATCTTTGAAAAATCATTTTGTCTTGAATACAGTAGTGACCATGCACACTCCAAATTTTGATTAAATTACAGTTGGCAGTGGGACTCGAAATTTTAGACAAGCAATGACATTTCTTGGCCACTGGTCAGGTTTAAGGAAATATTTACATGTGGTTTTAAGAGCAACAGTCAAGAGGAAACTTCAGTGTTTAATAGGGGTTTAACGATACATGTATTCGAACCGAACCGTCACGGTACGGACATCTCGGTTCGGTGCATGAGGAATTACAGCAAATACAGGCAATTCACCCTCAATCCCGCAGTAAAGCAACGCTGTTTGATAATCGCCAGCAGAAGAACAGCGAATGCCGTGAGTTGTGCATTTGAAAACAAAGCCCACTAGACAGTGATCATTTGCTGATTCTGAACACGTCTCTCACTGACGAAGGAGTGTAACGTTATTTTAAAGGCGCATTCAACTGTTTGCTAAATGGAGCTTTGTGCTCGTGTATCCTACCCATCTCATTCGGCACAAATCCAAATATCCCATAATATTTCCATATTTGTGATGCATCCAAATGCTAAACTATTATTTAGTATGTAAATTATATGCTTTGTACTTCAGTCGCGGTCCAGCGTTGAAACAATGAGGCGGGCGCGTTTGGTTCACTGTATTTTATTTTGATAAAGTATCAACTGCGCTGTCAAGTTAACAATGCTGGAAGCCTGGAACTGATATGTTTTGCGTTTGTGTGCGCCGGCGCGATTCTTTAAACTGTTTCCTTGTACCAGCAAAATCATCTTAAAACACTGTCATTTATTGTTTATTTATTTTTTTGTACTACTGTCTGTTTAAAAGAAATGAAAGAAACTTACCATAGCAAGCATAGCAGATTTGTTGTTTTTTTCCTGTTGTACCGAAATCGTATCGAACCGTGACACGGTACCGTTACTCTCAACTTTTGGCAATGAAAAGACGGGCTTATCCGGGATTTGAACGTCGGGCCTCTCGCACCCAAAGCGAGAATCATACTCCTAGACCAAGGAGCCGCAAGTTCAACCGCTAATGATAAAGTCCTGTGAACGTGCGGACTGCGAAGTGAACTTTTATGCACTCCTGATATCAAAAAATATCAGCTATAATATCACAAACGAATTGCTTTTCTGGCATTATTCTAATTTATTTGAAAGGGCATCTCTGTAACTTCAAGTTTATGCCACCAGGTGGCGCCATTAATCAGTAGACGCCACCAAAATAAGAATCCCAAACGCATTTTATAGATGTTCCTATGCAACGTGACAGACCATACTACCCTGAATTTGTAAGGCTCGTTGGTCTAGGGGTATGATTCTCGCTTAGGGTGCGAGAGGTCCCGGGTTCAAATCCCGGACGAGCCCACTTTTGCATTATCTTTGGAAAATTCACAACAATAAAAGTCAGCACTGGTATGTATAGTGCTAATGTAGAAAATAAGAGTTGCCTTCAAAGTATTACCATCTGTCTACACTACTAGTCAAAAGCTTTTGAACAGTAAGATTTGTAATGTTTTTTAAAGAAGTCTCTTCTGCTTATCAATCCTGCATTTATTTGATCCAAAGTACTGCAAAAACAGTACATTTTGAAATGTTTTTACTATTTAAAATAACTTTTCTATTTGAATTTATTTTAAAATGCAGTGTATTAAAGCTCATCATATGTTAGTACCATATGATCCTTCAGAAATCACTCTAATATGCCTATTTGCTGCTCAAAAAACATGTAATCGCTGGGTTTGTCCATATTTTACCCAGTGTTGGGTTATTTAACCCAGCAGTTTTTAGAGTGTACTATTATTATTATTATGTTGCAAACATCGGAGGATATTTTTTTTCAGGTTTCTTTGACGAATAGAAAGTTCAGAAGCCCAGCGTTTATCGGAAATAGAAATCTTTTGCAAATATGTCTGTATCATCACTTCTGACCACTTTCAAGCATCCTTGCTAAATAAACATTAATTTCTATAATTTCTCCCACAAAAGCTTTTTATTTTAGATAAATGCTAATATTTCTATTCATCAAAGAATTCTGAAAAAATGTGCTTAACTGTTTAAAATATTGATAATAATAATAATAATAATAATAATATGTTTCTTGATCAGCATGCAGCATATTAAAATGATTGCTAAAGGATCAAGTGAAACCGTTATTTTAAATAGTAAAAATATTTCAAAATTTTACTGTCTTTGCTGTACTTTGGAGCAAATAAATGCAGGCTTGGTGAGCAGAAGAGACTTCTTTAAAAAACATTAAAAATCTTACTGTTCAAAAACTTTTGACTGGTAGTGTATCTATGATCAGGACGATCTTGTTACATAGGCCTAATCTAATGAGCATTGTGAACATCAAACAGTTAAATAAAGACAACAGAAGCCATTTTTAATTTAATACTGTAATATATACTCTTTATAAAAAGACATTTGTGACATAAAAATGAAAACACGATATAAGCTAAAAATATTTCACACTGGTACAAGTCGAGAGGGAATATGCATAATTCGCACTTTATGCACAACATCTTCATTCTGTTTTGGAGCGAACCACATTTATATAGTCATAGATGGTGTTTTAATACAGTGTTAGATCTACTACCTCTCCTTAGGCTTCACATACTTAGAAGAGCGTGACTGTTTCCATGTTTCTAATAGACAAAGCTGCATATATTATGAGCCAAACACACATGTGAAATGCTCTCCAGTCACCTGTGTTCAAAAAACAAATCTACCGAAATCATAATCAAACCTGGGGAAGTTAATTTCAAATGCATGTTTGGCATTTCATCATTGTGAGCCACAAACAGCACAAGTCTGATGAAAAAGAAAAAGCGTCATCCAAACACTTTGAGCTTGAGCTGGACGGCACGAAATCAGCGTTCACACTTGCATTCCAGTTAGAACATACTTTGTTTTTAAGCATCCCCGTCTAACTCACGCAAGCTGTAACTGTGACTAAATGAAAAGCCATCGACAATCCCTGACACTGATTGCGCGAAGCTTGTACTTTTCATAACAATTTACAAAGTCGATTTACGTATGAAGCGGAAGCGTTAACGTAAAATAAGGCAGATCAGAGTCGTAGCTAACATCTGAGGTGAAGCGCGTTCTTAAAGCGTTTCACATAAGTTAAACAGCGTGAATCGTATGTGAAAATAAAAAGGTGCTTGTGTGGTATCATAAAGTGTTCGACAATCGCAGTGTGCATCGTACACACTCTCGTCCTAGGCGCGTGTGGTTCTAGCTCAGCAGTATAACAGTCAGCTGTCAGAGTTAGCATATAAAACCATAGCTTAGTCTTGCTGGGCCAGTGTTGGAAGGGTAACAAGGCGGGCGTCAGGGACAGACAGGAGACTGCTGAAGTAGCGCCGCAGGTAACCGTACACCGGCTTCTTTGCCGCTAACCTCCTTTTGCAAAGCTGGCACGGGAGATAATCTCCTCACCGCATTATGTCACGCAGCCCCGGAGGATTACAGACACACCCGTGAGACGTGACTTCGCAAAGTCCTCGCAGGCGCTCGGTCAGGGCCTGGCCTGTCACTTTTAGGGGTTTAACATGGCTCAAGAACAGCACAGTGATTTGAAAAGGCAGTTGTTAAGCTTCGGGCTATACTGATAGCTAGGTAAGTAACACGACCTGTAGTCAGTGTAGGAAACCAATAACAACCCTCTTGAATTGTGCTCAGGGTGGGATACACCATACCAAAGAGGCCTGGGTCAAGTTTCAGTGGCCCTTTAAGGCCCGAGTCAAGCTTTTGACGGCTCCAAATAGAAACTACGCAAAATCAATATGGCGTTTCAACGCCGGGAGAGAAATACTTAAATCCTGACAGGAAAAATCGAAAATTCAGTGGGCTCAAACAGGCCATTGTCTTTCTAAACCGAACAAGTGATTAACACGATATGGATAATTCTCAAAAATCGTGGTTACTTATTGTTAACCCTTGCGACCTAAACTCAATTTCCAGAGGTGGACAGTAGTTAAGTATTTTTACTTGACTCAAGTAAATATAAAACGTTTTCTTTGGAAAACTTTTACTTCACTACATTCCAAAGCGTAATATTGTATTTTTTTACCGTTTACTGCACTACATTTTATAAATAAAAGATATTGTTGTGGTTGTTTTACCTTTAATACTTAAGAACATTAAAAATGTAGTACGTTCTTGTACTCAACTAAATCCTTAAATACTTTTACTTGAGTAAAAGTAAGAAAGTACTAGATTTCTAAAATAAGTATTAAACGATATTTAATATGAAACGTAGTGCAGTAAAAAGTACAATATTATGCTTTAGAATGTTGTGAAGTAAAGTTTTCTAAAGAAAAACACTGATAAAGTACTTTTAAAGCAGAGTAAAAATACTTCACTACTGTCTGCCTCTGTCTATTTCTACAATCTGAGTTAAATTTAAAGGGACGACTTTCTCAAAATTAAAAAATTTTACCTGCATGACTTAATTTTTACTGTGGAAAACACAAAAGAAAATATTAGAATGTTTATTATATATCAACTATTATTGAAAATGCCCTTTTTGTCCATATAATAAATCAATGCTGTTTTGGACCCCATTGAGGTTTATTGTAAGGACAAAAACATTTTGTGTCCCACTGAAAAGTGAAGTCATACACAGGGTGAGCATTTTGACAAATGACTACATTTTAATTTTTGGGTGAGCTGTCCCTTTAATCTACGGTGTGACTCGGTGACAGTGTAATTTATGACAGAACTCGAATGTGTATATCGAATAAGCTGACTGAAATTCACTTACAAAGCAAACTCAGTGAAAAAACTGGAGTCGCATTATAAGCAGGTGACTGTCGACACGCTTTTTGTTTTTCAAAGTACATTTTCTGTTGTAATCAACAGCATGTTGATGGAGCTTAAGTTATATTTAACCCAGAACATTCCTTTAAGGCAAAGCTTGATTAGAACTCCAAACTTAACTAATTCTTATGCTGGTAAAGCATAGCAATCAAGTATAATTTATTGAAGTGCAAGTCTGCTACCCCTTGCGGCTAGTCCCTCCTCACTGACATGGAGAAAGCCATGTATGAAAGACCGGGTTACATTATTTGGCTGAGGATGTGCCACCTCATGTGGTCATTACTGTCATCGGTGCTGCGCTAATCCCATCATTACAAAGGGAATCCCCAGGAAGAGTTTGGAAGAGGACAAAAAAAATGAAAGGGTGAACTGTAGGAGGAAGGCAAATGGGTAACAGTTGTTGCGGTAAGCTCAGGATGAAGCTGATCACCTGCTTTCAGCTTGAGAGTGCAAAATGTTCAGGTAGGAAACAACATAATACATATCAATCGTCATCAAGTAACTTTTTGCAATGCAAGTCCCCGCAGACACACCACACGAAACGACCGTCCCGATCCGATCAGCTTATGGGGGGGGGGTGTGTGTGTGTCTAGTGTCATGTCCTGAATGATGAAAATGTCTTGATTTCAGTAAAAGTTCATGAATATCACCACAGAGACTGTTTAAAAAAAAAAAAAAAAAAAAAAGCAGGCACCCTTGTCAAAAACCAAAGGACAGGGTGTCTGGGAAGTTGATCTTGTCCCGTAATTATTCCCAAACGTTTCCATGCTAATCCCATAGCAGTGAGAAAAACCTTTTTCATGCCCATGGGTTGCGTCAGCTTATTATGAAAATGACTGGAAATTATTATTATTAAAAAAAAAAAAAAAAAAAAAAAAAAAAAAAAAAAAGCATCCAGTTTCTCAGTTACTTTTTTGTGTGTGTTGTGTTGTAAGGATCAGGAGGGGGTCATAAGGCCACCATGGTGCAGGGGTGTTTGAGTTTGCAGGGCAGGACACCCCTGTTGAGCTGGTAGAACTCTACCAGATGGATCAGGTCTGTGAACTTGGTAGAACCGTCATCAAGGCTGAAAAAGACCTGGCCGTCCTCCTCAAACTGCCAGAGAGAGAAAGAGGTAGAAAATAAGTTTTTTTAAAATGAGTGAATCAATTTTTAAATCACTAAACTCTCATGTCAAGATAACAAGAGCCTGTAGATACACAATCTTACATATAAAATGTGACAATGTTAGGGTGACTGGGGTAAACTGTGAATTACTGTGAATTCCATTCCTTTTTTTTGTATAATATATTTTTATAAATTACATACAGCATTTTATATAAATAATACAAAATTATTATTTTATTAGACAAAAATGTAGTTACTAATTAAGTACAAATAATAATACAATTATAATAATGTTTCATTTAATAATCCATGCCTTATTTGGGGCTACAAAAAGTGTCTTTACATACAGCAAATTCACTAACTTGCACAAAATATAATATTAGACCTGGATAAATTTGCTTTCACAAAAATTACAAAAATATTTTTTTAGTCAAGTTTTAGTCGACTAAAAGTCTCAGCATTTTAGTCTAGTTTTAGTCAGAATTGCGTGATATAAACTTGCAATTCTGAGAAATAAAATCACAATTGCATGACATAAATTTGCAATTGCGAGTTATAAAGTCAGAATTGTGAGATATAAACGCGCAATTCTCTGAACATTAGTTTTTTTTTTTTTTCTCCTTATAACTGCACTTTATAACTTGCAATTGCAAGTTTGTAACTCATAATTCTGAGAAAAAAAAGTCAGAATTGGGAGATACAAACTCGCAATTGCGACAAAAATAGTCAGAATTGCAAGATACAAAATTGCAATTGAGACAAAAAAGTCAGAATTGCGAGTTTATATCTCGTAATTCTGACTTTATATCACAATTCTGACATTATAACTTGCAATTCTGACTTTATATCTCACAATTTTGAGAAAAAAAGTCAGAATTGTGAGATAAAAAGTTACCGTTTTTATTTTTTATTCAGTGGCTTATTCAGTGTGCTTCCACAGAGATATGTATTTATTTATTTTTAATTTTTTTTTTTTTTTGCTCCAAATTATAATTATGATTGTTGCCATTTGAGAAATATACTTTTACATTTCAGACATTGCACTTTGGCTTTGGACTCATACACATGGTTTATTTTACCTCATCTAATGTACTGATTTATTACAGGCTATTTATTATATAAATTAATATCAAAGTCTTATGTGCGCTCTCTGTCTACATGAAAACTCGTAAAACAAATGAAAGATGTAAAAAAAAAAAAATTCCTAATAGTAATTCCAATAATTACAAATTGCAACAGCCAATGTTTCTCTATTAAAACAACAGCAGTTGAGTAAGTGCATTTGTTCAGCAACCACAGTCACAAACAATATAGCCGAGATCTCCTGACAGAACACAGACTGGCTGAGTGACACTTTCATTTAGATCACTGAACTCCAGCTGGTTTGTCGGTGTTTTCAGATCATCTGCAGCGGCGCTGCCACAGTGGAGAAAAAAATAAATAAAAAAAATAATTGTAACAGAGAAGCTCTGATTTGGGAATTGAACTCTTGATATCTGGCAACCACACACACGAACGCTCACTAGTAGAGGCATGTGCAGCAGACCGCAATAAGATTTAGTTTCTTTTTTTGATGAGAATAAAAAGATTTTGGTTAAGTTTTTATTATTTGAACATTTTAGTCTCATCTTTTTTTGGTCAACGAAATAGCATGTTGATATAATTAACAGTTATCGTTTACTGACCTTACTGTCGTCTCGTTTTAGTCATAGTTTTGTTAACTAAATGAACACTAACATTTACACATACAAAAGGCAGTTTTGTATTGAGTGTTTGTTAGGGACTCACAGGTAAAATCTGGAAGTGTTTAATCTTCTGATGATGGCACAGTGTGAGAACGAATGCTTTTGGGTTGCTCTGGCTGTCTCTCAAAAGGAATAACCTGTGAGACAAAACACTGATTAATTTTACTGCCCTCTTATAAAACAGCAATTAATATTGCCTATAAATGTGGAAAAAGTCATACCCATCAACTTGGCCCTGCTGCATAATCATCCTGTGGGACTCCTCTCTCATAATGCGGCCGTGGAACCATAACTGTGTCCTGTGGATAACTAAAAACAAAGTGCACATTTACTGGCATGAAATATTGTTATTTCTATTGAGGTACCACTTAAATCAAGTAGTGTTGAAACTGCTAAACAGCACGTAAATTCTGCAGCACACACCTGAGCTTAATGGCGAGGGATGTAGAGGACTGGGGCTTCCCAAAACATTCATTCTCTGACTCCGTTTCTGAAAAGAGATTTTAAAAATTATTATAAATCAATAAAAATCCCTAAAAAACCTTGAGTGTACATGCATCCAACTACTCACTCTCCAAGTGTGTCCCTCTTCCATGGCAGCGCTCTGAGCCTCCACAGGGTTGTCAATCACACGACCCGTCCTTCCTGAGAAATCCATAGCCACCAGAGAATTCTCGGACACACTCCGCTATGGTGTAAACAATATTACTCTTGATCAGTTGTTTATTGCTTTACAAGTGTTCATTTACATGTAAAAATAGGCATAGTAACAAATCCTACAACTCACTATATCAGCATTACACCTCTCTAATTAAAACTTTAAAGCCTTATTAAATACCTTCTAAATGAATCCCTACAGCAACCACTGTGTTCATATGTTTCCCCTGCATGAAAGTTCCCGATGCAAATCGGCGTAAAGGAATCTATAGCCGCACGCTTCATTAGGACGCTGTTCATACTGTTATGAGCAGATTAAGTGAACTCTCAGCAAGAGTGTTCCTGAACAGCACACGGGGTGCATGTAATACTAGGTGGACTCACAGAAGCGTGAAAGCGGCACATTTAACCCATCAAGTGCACTAGAGAGTCAGCGCTGAGAAACATATTAATGCGTTTCTTACCACAGGAGTGGTGAAGTTTGATATGGCGGTCTTTCTCTGGTGTGGGCTCTTGTAGTTCTGATATAGGAGAATTCCAAACTAGGAAGAAAAAAAGTGTGTTTGTGAGTTAACAAGAATGGGCAAGAGTTTGTGTGGAGAGATATCTGAAGGATAGCTTGTTCACCACAAATCTGCTAAATTACAAAAATCTAAAATGTTCACAGATAATAATAATTATTGTATTTAAAAAATCTGGTGCATGCTAAAATAAGCTTGTGAGGAATAGTACATTTATTCAGCCAGGATGTATTCAATTTATTATAATGTTACAAAAAACCTATTTCAAATAAACAAATTAATTATTATGAGAGAATGCTGGAAAAAAAAAATCATGACTATCTTAAAAATATTAAGCAGCATAATAATAATTTTATATATTTATACAATAAGATTCCTAGCAAACAAAAATGTCCAAAGCTGACAGTAAAGACATTTAGAATACTGCAAAAAAAAATAATAATAATAATAAAATATGGAATAATACATTTGTTCAGCCAGGATGCATTAAATTGTCTGACAATAAAGACATTTAGACATTTAAAAAATACATATATTTATATATCATTTTTTTATTATTCAGAGAATCCTGAAAAAAACTGTATGTTGATTGATTTCTATAAAAATATTAGGCAGCATAAAATAATGATAATAATAATAATAATTATTATTATTATTACAATTATATTCTTTTATAATAAGATTCCTTGCAAACAAAAAATATACATTTATTTAGCCAGCATGCATTAAATTGTCCAAAACTGACAGTAAGGGCATTTAGAATACTGCAAAAAAAAAAAAAAAAAAATAATAATAATAATAATAATAAAATATGGAATAATACATTTGTTCAGCCAGGATGCATTAAATTGTCTGACAATACAGACATTTAGACATTTAAAAAATACATATATTTATATATCATTTTTTTATTATTCAGAGAATCCTGAAAAAAACTGTATGTTGATTGATTTCTATAAAAATATTAGGCAGCATAAAATAATGATAATAATAATAATAATAATAATAATAATATTATTATTATTAATTATATTCTTTTATAATAAGATTCCTTGCAAACAAAAAATATACATTTATTTAGCCAGCATGCATTAAATTGTCCAAAATTTACAGTAAAGGCATTTAGAATATCAAAATAAAATATATTTCGAAAAAACTAACTTTTTTATTAAAAAATATTAAGCATAATAATAAAAATATTAATAATAAAATAATATTACAAATATTAACAATAATAAATGTTATATACTTTTATAACAAAAAATTCCTAGCAAAATAAATAAATAAATAAATAAATAAATAAATATGGTGCATTTCAAATAAACAAATGAACTTTTTAATTGGAGAATTCTAAAAAACTATATTTTGACTTCCATAAAAATATTAAGCAGCATAATAATAATGAAGATAATGATAATAATAAAATTACATACTTTTATAATAAGATTCCTAGCAAACAACAACAAAAAATAAACAAACAAAAAAAAAAAAAACTATACATTTATTTAGCCAGCATGCATTAAATTGTCCAAAATTGACAGTAAAACATTTAGAATGTTACAAAAAAAATCTATTTTGAATAATCTAACTCTTATGAATCAGAGTCCTAAAACTGTATCTTGATTTCCATAAAAATATTAAGCACAATAATAATAATAATACTACTAATAATAAAATATTATATTAATGTTTTATAGTATATATTAATTTTATATACCTTATTTATATACCTATAATAAGATTCACACAATAAAAATAAAAATACATAAATAAATATGGTGCATGCTGAATAAGCTTGTGAGGAATAATACATTCATTCAGCTAGGATGCATTAAATTGTCCAAAACTGTCAGTCAAGACATTTATAATTTATCTTAATTTCCATAAAAATATTAAGCAGTACAACCATTTTAAATAATGATGATAATGAGAAATGAGCACCAAATTAGCATATCAGAATGACTGAAGACTGGAGTAATGACTGCTAAAATTATTCAGTGTTACCAGCACAGGAATAAATTACATTTTAAAATATATTCAAATATAAACCAGTTCTTTTAAATTGTAATAATATATCATAATTTTTCTGTTATTACTGTATACCTTGAGCAGTCTGAAAGCAGTCATCCAGCACGTTCGGCTCTGCTCGTCCTCGGCACACAGCATCTTCAACTCCTTCAGTTCTGTCCTGCCCTTACTGGGCTGTCAATCAAGCAAGATATCAACTGTCAAATCAAGGCACTCAAGTTAATAAGGACTAGCATGCACTGTACCAGGTGAGGCATGGGTAGTTGTTTAAAGGGGAAAATCATTGATTTTGAAATTGTGCCAGCCATGCCTTCTCAATGTCAAAGATTTTGAATTTACTGACCGTCATCCTGCTCACCTTAATGCAGAATTGGTAGTCTGTGGGCGCGTTGTGCATCTTTCTGCCTGTCGTCACAGTGAAAATATTGCTCTCTTCCAAGTCCGACAGTAACTGCAGGTGCCTTGGCTCCTAAACAACCCAATTCCAAATTCATCACAATACAACTATTATTACAAATTAGTAACAAATATGTTTGCAAATTTGACAAATTAACATAAATGTGTTTGTTTACGGTGTATCTATTAATATTAAATAATAATAATAATAATAACAACAACAACATTTAAGCTCCTTATAACATTACAATAACCAATGTTTAAATATTTATTTGAAATTCTAAAACAAAAAAATAAATAAAAATGCTTACAAATACATGTGAAATTTATAGACTTGAATTAATATAATAATATTAAAGAGAAGCTTGCCTTAGACATTCCTTTAGTAGAGTAGTACAATCCAGAACGACGCAAGAACATGTAGAGCTTCTTCCAGGACTTGCGGCCCGTCTCTTTCATATAAAGGAAGCCCTGGATCTCTGGACAGCTGCTGGAATTCAAGAAATTCTGTGCAGGAGGGGAAAAAAAGCAGAGGACCATCTGGAAAATGAGTTTTTCAAACCTGGATGCCTTTCATGCTTCAGTAGCGCGGCCTCTTTGCTATCGCAAGACACGAGGATGCATTTCAAAAGCTGTTGGAATCTGCTAAAATGCTCATTCAGCTCCAAACAGTCATGCAAGTGTGACGCACGGGTTCATAATGTGGGCTAATCCAGATTTTGAGATTTTGCTGTGTCACAGATCCATTTGCGTGTCTTCCTCACCTGTAAGAGCTGTGACTGTGGGATAGAGCCATTCGTTTCCTGACACCACGCTACCATCTGCTCCGGAAAGAAGTTCTGTGAGAGGAAGATAAAGGATGAGAAATAAAAAAAAAAAAAAAAAAAGACCGTCGGCACTGAACACATGCCAACAGTTCACGAGAAATGTAATGGAACAACTAGTGCATGTACCTGATATATTATATACATTATATATATATAGCGTATAATTTGAACATTTGTAATATAAAAATAAAACAATGCAATATTACAAAATATAGCATTAAAAGTTATATAAATCACTTGTTTTCTAAAGAAACACTGTTCAACAGCAACTTCAGCAGGTAAAGTTACAATACGAGTCCACGTCTCTCTTGCCTCCCGAGCCCATTGAGTTTTAACAGACACCCTAAAACGTGCGGTGAGTTTGGTGGGGGGTAACTGAGAATCAAATGGGGGAAATTCACATGAGAGGAGGCAGTGCCTCCATCGCGATATGATTGGACATGACTGGTTATGATCGGCTGTGATTGGTTCCGCATTTGCGAATCGGTCTGAATGAACAATATAATGGCGTTAATGGAAAGACGAATTAAAAAAAAAAAAGTAAATAAGTAAATAACACATACTTTGTTACATAAAAATAAGACTTGAAATGGCCTAAAAACAAGATCTGTGGGAGTTTTTAGTGAGTAATCATCAAATGACTAATGAGCCAAAAAATTCAAAAATAGTAGGTATTCACAATATTGGATTTTTGCTGATATCCGATATGCCGATATTTTTCAACTAATTTTAGCTGATAGCCGATGCCGATACCAATGTATTTCCTTTTGTTTGGAAACAACACCAAGTGTCTCCTGTGCAGAAATTCTGAGCAAATTATTTTTATTTCGGTTAGTTTTAATAACTTATTTGTTAGACTTAAATAAACAAAGTTATTTTATAATGACAGTAGATTGAAGATTTGAAAAAAAAACTACATATAAACTATATATCAAGCATTGCATTTTTTTTCTTCATAAAAATGCAGTGGTAACCTTAACATTTTATTGTAAGATTTAACATTTATAGATGGTCTAAAGCAAAATGGTTGTAAAAATTGTGAACATCTTTTAGAGCTTATAACTTGTTAAAAAAAAACAAAAAACAAAAACAACATTACACATTGATGAATAAATCAGTATATATAAAATTATTTAAAGCTGCAGTGCGTAACTTTTTTTTGGTTAAAAATGATCCAAAATCAATATTTGAATAGGTACATAACCAGCCAGTGTTCAAAACTATCTGCTGACGTGATCTAATCGTTAACTCACCCGGAGCACATCAGAGTTATTCCACTTATTGACAAGACACATCGGCATAATTTTTCATATCGAGCCAATGCTGATATTTATATTTAAAGCCATTGTCGTCTGATTCTGATATCGGTCCGATAAAATCGTGCATCCCTAAAAAAAGTTGTTAAATCAGAGGTCGCGTTAACCGTCATTGGCATTTTTATTTTTATTTTTTTTTTAAAAATCAATGACGGAAAAATCTGAAAGCCGTCCGTAATTTTGACGGATTCCACTGAGGGTGATCTATTGTAAAATTGTACCTGTAATTCCCACCCCTGTCCGGTTGGTGGCGAGTGCGCTCCAATGTAGCATCAGAGCACTGGATCCAGAACAAAAACGAAACTGTCACGAATGTTTTCTTATGCATTTGATTACGCACAGGCGAGTACACAGAAGCTACAACAATCTATCACGCCACATTAAAGAGCACCAAAACGGTATTTATTGCTTGAATTTCTTAAGAAAATTTACAGAATTTGAAATCTGAGACTTTGTTTTATATCAAAAGTAACACAAAGCCTAGCCTATTGCTATTCATTAGGAAGCTATTCATGTACTGTCCATTTATCAACTGAAAACGGCATAGACCAAGAGAACGATTGTGATTTTAGAATCAATATTGGTTCAATAAAATGAGAATCTATTAAAATCGAGAAATCATTTTTTATTTATTTTTTTTTTTTTACACCCAGCCCTAGCGTATTTTCTAAACACTGAACTGTCGTCCTGTAGGTTCATGATTAAAAACTAAAGTGTAAATTAAAAACAAAAATAAAAGCAATTAAATGTGTTATTCTAATTAAAATATGAAAATTAAAATGATGGGTAATAATAGATTATGACAGAATTTTTACGACCCTGTCTGTCAAAATGACGGACAATGTTAAAGTCTAGCGCAATCTCTGAGTTAAAAGTAATCTATTAAAAGAATAGCTGAACATGATGTCACAAATAAAATATATTGCTTAAACTGTTACTGTCTTGAGTTATTATTTTGTAATAAATGTAAAATGCCTAAAAACACTAACTTGTTGAGATTATACATACACAGACACACACACTTAATTCTAATTATTCATTTAGATGAATAATAAATAGATTAGCTGATCACACTAATAAACACCACAATTTTTGAAGAACCAGTAAATCGAGGCGTGACTCTTTACCAGTTGAGTTACAGGATCATGTTAGAAACATGCATGAATTCATGCACACACATGAGTTGAAGCTCATCTAAAGCTAATTTAGGTGAGTTGCACTAAGCATTTGCCAAAGCCACGGATTACCAAGAGCAGGTTAAGTGCTCTGTCAAACAGACTTGGACTAACCAGACCAAAGATGCCTCAAGCGCTGACACACACTGTACATACCGTACTAAAGCACAGGCTCAAATAAGATTAAGCTTTTGCATGAACATTTTTTCCAAGCGTACAAAAAGTCCGTGGCTTACGGAGCAGGATAAAATGTTTCACAGCGTTCACGCCGGAAGATGCTTATACGACGCAGGTTCAAATGTACTTGTCAAACTGCCATCAGTTAAAGGGTGTTGAGTACTGGCTTATAAGAAAAAAGCAGGTTACTTGCTTAGTGAGGTGGAACACGTACAAGACGTGCTTGAATGGCTGGAAATGGATTAACAAGGAGGTTTTTCTTGCATATAGAAAACAGGAATGTTCCCACTTGACGTTTTTGTTGAGTTATTTACATATTTAAGGGATTTATAGCTTGCAGGTCATGAATCAAGTGTTCTTAGCTAGATTTTCATGGATAATCAGACTTTAATTTCAAAGGATTTAAGCTTGAAGTGGTGGTCTTGAGAGGCAAGGAAACACATGGGTGGGCTGAAGGGGAACGGTTGTTCTCTGTGACAACTCACCAGTGGGTTTCTAAAGAACTCGTACTTGGCGTAGTTCTTCCTGAAGAGAAACTTGCTCTCTGGAGACATGCAGGCCTGCACAGGAACAACCAGTTCATGATCTTCCAGGCACCTCTCTGTATTCAAACACAGATCAAAATGGTGTTAGTTACTGGCAAGGTGGCCGTTATTGCTGTAATTGTTTTTTATAGGATCACTTGAAGATTGCAAAACACTTTGCATCAGAGCATATGGGATGTGTTGTGACTTCTGAAGCTGGGGTATATTAAAAAGTCTGTCAAGTGGACATTTTTATTTCATTTTTTTTTTTGCTAACCACTAAGCCACAGTAGTTAAAGCATGTAAAAAAAAAAAAAAAAAAAAAGGCACATTTAAACAATGCATTTAATACATGCATAATTTCTTCCAAAAAAATGTGTACACTGTGTACATATATACATATAAAACATTTAAACAAGAATATTTAAGTGTTATATAGAATGCAAATAATATAATCAATCTCTGTACACCACCAGTCAAAAGTTTTTTAAAGAAGTGTCTTCTGCTCACCATCCCTGCATTTATTTGTATAAGTACAGCAAAAACAGTAACATTTTGAAATATGTTTTACTATTTAAAAAAAACTGATTTCTATGAGAATACATTTTAAAATGTAATTTATTCCTGTGATTTCAAAGCTGATTTTTTAGCATTATTACTCCAGCCACATGATCCTTCAGAAATTATTCTAACATTCTGATTTACTGCTCAAAAACTTTATTATTATTATTATTATACTGAAAACAGCTGAGTAGATTTTTCAGGTTTCTTCGATGAATAGAAAGTTCAGAAGAACAGCATTTATCTGAAATGGAAATCTTTTGTCATCACTTTTGATCAATTTCAAGCATCCTTGCTAAATAAAGCTTAAAGCTTTTTATCAGAATCAGATCATTAATCATTTAATCAGAATATTAGAATGATTTCTAAAGGATGTGACTGAAGTAATGATACTAAAAATGTAGCTTTGAAATCACAGGAATAAATTACCTTTTAAAATATACTCTAATAGAAATCAGTTTTTTTTAAGGGTAACATTTATTTCTAAATTTTACAGTTTTTGCTGTATTTTTACAAAATAAATGCAGAACAGAAGAGACATCTTTATAAAAAAAAAAGAAAGAAAAAAAAAAAACTTTAAAAATCTTACAGTTCAAAAACTTTTGCCTGGTGGTGTACATATTTGCATTCTATATAATACTTAAATATTCTTGTTTTAATGTTTTTATATGTATGTATGTATACAGTGTACACATTTGTTGGACCAAATGTATTAAATGCATTGTTTAAATGTGCTTTTTTTTTTTGCAATGGCTTAGTGGTTAGCAAAAAAATTAAATAAAAATGTCGGCTTGACAGACTTTTTAATGTACCCCAGCTTCAGAGGTCACAACAATCCCATACGCTCTGATACAAAGTGCTCTGATACAAACTCTTTTAAATATTGATAATAATAATAATGATAAAAATGTTTCTTGAACAGCAAATCAACATAATTTACAATATATATATAAACATATAAACACACACACACAAATAGTTTATGCAGGCTTGGTAAGCAGAAGAGACTTCTTTAAAAATATTAAATCACAGACTGATTTCTCTTCCTTTCCTTTCAAAAAGTATGATTGAGTGAGTCTTATGTGACCTATTCGATATATTGTCATCTATTTTAACTCCTTGATTTAATACTGGGTTCACTTATTATACATGGTTATATATGAAATCATCTCACATATGATGCTCTAATACTTTTTAATAATCCAAATATCTCAGAAATACGCAGTAATGTGTTAAACATTTAATATTACATTTAAATTCATGCATTTGACAGAAGCTTTTATCCAAAGTGTCTTACAGTACATTCAAGCTGTACATTTTTGTTCATTATGCACGATCCCTGAGAATCAAACCCGTGACCTTGGCGTTGCTAACAGCATGCTCTACCAGTTAAACAGCAGGATCAGACAAGTTGAAAACTGTCAAATGAAATCTTTCAAAATCCCTCACTACATGATGCCCTATAATGAGAAAACAAGCCAAATTAACCGTACACTGTAACGTCTATGCTTCTTAAGTATAGCAGCACTCATATGTCAAAGACAATAAAGCACTGGCTCAAACCCCATCTAATGTATCTGTTGTGTATCTGATCCCTCATCCTCTAATTCACTCCTCCGAGAGAAAGAGAGAGAGAGCATGACTCTGTGTACGAAAGAGAAAGCGAGGGAAAGCGAGAGGCATTGCAGAGGGATGAGGTCATGTATTTAGCTTGATTGCACCGAGGGCTGATGGCAGCAAAGTCAGCAGAGTCTCTCTGCTAATGGCTTACGTAAGAGCAACGTTTCGAAAAGGTTTCCGTAACGTTGACGCTCTAATGTCTCCAGAAGCGATGAGGGGAACACATCCAACTATACCACAAAATACTCGGCCTCTCCAGAGATGTCAGCTGACCAAAACAGACCACACCCTGTCAATGTTATGACATCATACCATCAGCGCCCATGCAAAAGTCACGACTTTAAAACTGGACGAATTAAAATAAAGAGCCAATTGTGTCAAAGAGCTTTTTAACACTCTACGAGAGCAATGACTGCATCTCTAAAGGTCAGGCAGAGTTAAATCTGTTTAGTATGATTTAGACAAGGGTTAATCTGTAATCTGCCTGAGAAATCAGCAGCCACACGTGTCCTCATTGATTGCCTGCGAGATTAAGCGTTAGTTTTGTCTTTTCCATGCTCATCTCCTCAAAAGCATCTGCACCGTGATTGCTTTTTCCTTCCTTCAGGTTAGACGTTCTGCAAGCCGCTGCGCATACAAATTGACGCATAAAGTCGTTTTTTGAAAGCTTAAGTGTTAATAGGAGAACAAATATGTGTGTGTATATAAGACTCTGAGTCTGGGCTTGCTGAAAGGTGATTTCCTGTTACACAAAGTGCAGTGCACTGGGAACCCAGTGTCCCCGGACAGAACAGCATGTCCTCTTAGACTGGGTGTGTGCTGCACGCACAAGTCATACGGACGCGGAAAATAAATGTACACATATGTCAGCTTACCCAGACCAAGCAGGGAATGATGCTCCACTAGAGACCAGCAGTTGTCATCTAGGCAGTGGTTCTTGTAGACCAGGAACTGACACACATCTCTCGCCGTCATGTCGGCGGGGACTTCCACAACTTTTCCCACACCATCCTCGCTGAAAACCTTGATGATCTGTTCAAGACACACACACAGAATGACAATTACAGATGCGTACGTTGCTTAATATGACCTCAAGGCGATGTTCTCGATGAGACTAATTTGTCCAACAATTACAGACACACTTTCGCACAATCCTCCAGACGGGATAATTACGCAGTTCGTGTTTCGACAACTTAGCAACTTCATCTCAAATGGATGCATGGGATTTAAATACAAACTTTTCAGATATCAAAGATGGAGGGGGGAAAAAGTTCGTTTTTGTTGTTGCAAACCATGCATATCTCTGTTTATATGCTCCTCAGATCAATCCACATGGACTCTTATCGTGTTTAGATGGAGCCCGGCGCTCATAAGCATGACTGACTTGAACACGCACTCACAAGAGGATATACTCCATTAAGAGGCAGAATTCACGTGAACGCCAGACGGCCCAGATAAAGAGAAAGGAAGAGAAAAGTAAGAAATTCTTCCAGTGAGCGTGCACGCAAAACAAGAAATTATTTAAATGCATGTGCAAGTGCACAACTGGACACATGCATTTGTGCATCAAAGCAAACATTTGCAACTGTAATTATTATCAACACACTTTTTTACAAAGTAAAAACACAGAAGCTAACAGTAGCGTGCAATTGATGCACAAAGATGACCTGCATGACTGCATTTGAAATGTTTCACACTGGCATCTGCAAGATGTGTAGTTTTCTTGGAAAAAGTAGTTACTATCAGACTTACCTCTACTGCCTGATACAAGCAACAGTCCGGCGAACACGATGGCATTTTCACTCTGAGACTACCTCTGCTCACTCACGCGGCGAGAGAGAGTGAGAGAGTGTGGGAGTGAGTTAGAGAGAGAGGGAGAGAAAGAGGGAGGAGAGAAGGGGAGGAGGAAAGAAAGCGAGAGGATGAGAGGAGTTGAGAATGGGCAGAGGGTTGAGATGAGACCGAGAGAGTTGCTGAAACAAGAGAGGGAGAGAGACTCAGCTGACAAGCAGCTTGTGTCTTACAATGCTCTTGTGGATTAAGCTGCGAGATGAGAGAGATGACTAGGGCTTCAATTTGTCAATATAATTCTTAGAACGGGTTTCACTTTATTTAGTCATTCCAAACATAACTTTTATTCTTCCTTGGAACAAAAGAGATTACATGGGAAGGGACAGCCTCAACAAAGAAAATGAATGGCCACTGTTGAATCTAGTTCAAATAGTTCAAATATAGCTGACGTCAATGATGGCAAACATCATAGATAATGTGACTGAGATAATAGAATTACTTTACGGTCATTTGCAGATGAGACTGCTTTACAATATAAAAAAAAATACATGTAAAAAACACTATTACTAATTTAGTAATAAAATTAATTTACTTTATTTATTTTACTTTTAAAAGTGTAATAAACATTTGCCTGTATGACACATTTTATATACAATTTTAAATATATTTTTAGTAAAAAGAAGTAAAACAGAAAATTTAGTAATAAATAAAAAAAAAATATTACTTGAGACCTTCAGAATTTGTTGAAAAAAAAAAAACGAATGTAACAATCAACATTAGCCAACAAAATTAGGATTAGATTATTTGATATTCACAAATCATGTTTTTTATTGTTATTATTGTTTTATTGTGTTAGTTAGCTGTGTTTTTTCTTATGTAGTTATTTTTACTTGATCAAAATACCCCAATTGCAGTTATAAACATAATGACACACACACACATACATATATATACATACATACACACATTATATATATATGTGTGTGTGTGTGTAATTTTATTACTAAATTAAGATTAGTTTTATTTTATTACATATTATTAAGTGTTGTATATATATAATAAAGTTTCACTTTACAATTCACATTTCATTTTACTTAGTATTCCATTAAAGTATATATTTACACTTTTTAAAACTAAAATAAAACAAATAATTAATCTATAAATAAATAAAATACTATCATTTAAAGTTTTTTTACAAAATGTTATGATTTATCTTACATTATTTATTTATTTTAGTATTAAAAGTGTAATAAATATACTGTAATGGAATGGTTGTAAAGGAATACTAAATTAAATTAAATGTAAATTGTAAAGTATATATACATACATAAACACACACACACACACACACACACACTCCAATCTATTTTTATTTTATTACAACATTTTATGATTTATTTTACATTATTTATTTATTTTAGTTTTGAAAAAGTATCGTAAATATACTTCGATGGAATACTAAATTAAAATTGTAGCATAAAAACACTATTTTATATATAATACAATACTGTATATAAAGTAATAAAACTAAAACAGAAAATTTTGTAATAAAATAATAAAAAAAATATATAACTGGTGTTAAACTTAAGACCTTTAGTATTTCTTAAAACAATCAACATTAGCCATTAATCAAACATTTAAAATGTATATAAACATTTTACTTTATTTAATGTATATAATTGTATATAAATAGTTTAATGGAATACTAAATTAAATGAAAACTGTAAAGTAAAATAAATAAATATTAAATAATTCATGCTGATTTCATTACGTTTGTGCACATTTTATATTCTTTATTTTATATCTGGCTTTGGGAAATGCACATACCAATAACAACAGTTCTTCCTCTACATATCCCTTTCCACCTCTTCCTCTTCATCTTCCCTTACCTTCCATCATCCCTCCCTTTGTCTCTCCCTCTCTCTTTTCCACAACCTTGCTCTCGGTTTCTCCCCCACATCAAACTTTGCCTTGGCTTCTGTCAAAGTTTCAAATTCTCTCTGGTTCTCAGAAAGCCTTGAGACAGAGCCCCACATCCAGCTCTCACGACACACACACACAGAGTGAGATTTTGTTCTCATTCTTTTTTTCACTCCCATTTCCCCCCTGAAGTTTGGCTTTGAACTCCACAGCCAAAGAAAACCGTTCCCTCTCTTTTTCTCAAAACTCAGCATATCACAACTGGAGAGTGTTTCTTAAACACACACAACAGAGGCCAAATCCCAGCAAAATCCCTCCTCCCACAACACTTCCCCAGCAAAACTAGTGATTTTCTTTCTCATACTCCACATTCTCAATACCTTACCATTTCTCACTATTTGAAGCATGTACGTGTTCATTTTGAGTGCTGTAAAGAATAAAAAAAACAAATTCAAAAACACACAATGTTCTGTCCTTTCAGACAGAAGAGAACAGTATCATGTAATCCGACTCGACACCATGAAGAAAAGGATGTTGGGGGTTGAGTTATTGGCAAGAACATTATGGCAGTGGAAACGGTTTGCAGGGCATTGTTTCATTGTTTCATTGCTCATTCTATGGCTGCAAATGCTATTTTCTACAAGCTTTACGACGTAAGAGCATTTACCCAGTGTTGTTCAAACGCATCCTCACAATCATGTGGCTACGAGCAAACGTTTGCTCTCCACTCCTCCGTCCCGCCTCTGCGGGTCACGTGGGAGGATCTTTAAATGTTAAATAAAGGTTTCGCAAACATTCTGAGGGTCACATGGCAACAAAGTGTTTGTTTGGAGTTAATAGAGGGTTGTTCAGGCATTGTTCACAGTTTGTATAACGAGGGGAGAGGTAATCCAAAAATAGAACAGAGGTCAGAGTATATGGGCAGTATTTCTGTGATTATATATGCACAGATAGAGATTATATAGAGTTATATAGACAGGAACACAGTTGTATGGTTAGACAGACAGTTACACAGTTCAATATAGTTAGACAGTTAAAAACAGTTAGGCTGCCAAAAATATGGTTAGTTTGGGGCATTTGGGGGAGGGCAGGGTGATCTGAGCCTGTGGGGAAGTTGAGCCACCTCTTGTTTCTAGGCAACCGTAAACAAAATTGATGATGTGACAACAAATATTTGAAGACTTATCCATGTTATTGTTAGAGAGGCCCATTGAATAATTGGTAACTACATTTAAGCTCAAGAAACAGGTCACAGACTGCTTTTTGAGAAATTTGAAAAAAATATCACATTTGTGCTTTAGAAAGTTTTATTATGCATTTTAACCTTAAATGATTAGTTCACTTCCAGAACAAAAATTTACAGGTAATTTACTCACCCCCTTGTCATGCAAGATGTTCATGTCTTTTTTTCTTCAGTGGTAATTTTGTAGTTGGAGGAGAAAATGAGACGGGAGTTTTTAGACGTACCCTAACTGTCATGATTGGAACAAAAACTGTTCATACAGAGGTTAAAAAGTAAATAAAATGTTTTTTTGTTTTTTTTAATGAAAATAACTGATCGTTTCGCTAGATAAGACCCTTATTCCTTGGTTGGGATCGTTTAAACCCCCTTGAAGGTGCATTTAAACTGCATTCTGGAAGTTCAAATTTGGGGGCACCCTAGACGTCCATTACATGTGCTGTTTTTCAAGGGGGTGAGTACATTATCTGTACATTTTTGTTCTGGAAGTAAACTAATCCATAAAAACTGTCCTTACAGATTGAAACATTCATATTTAAGGAGAAGTCCACTTCTAGAACAACAATTTACAAATATTTTACTCAACCCCTTGTCAACCAAGATGTTTGTGTCTTTCTGTCTTCAGTCGTAAAGAAATTATGGCAGAAAAGAAAGCAGTTCAGGATTTTTTTTTTTTTCCATATAATGGACTTCAATAGTGCCCCAATTTGAATTTACAAAATGTAGTTAAAATACAGCTTCAAAGGGCTCTAAACAATCCCATCCATGGAAGAAGGGTCTTATCTAGCAAAACGATCTGTCACTTTTTTTCGGAAAAAAATTTTTTTATACTTTAAGCACAAAAGCTTGTGTGGCACTAGCTCTGGGATGCGCGTCCACGACGCTATGTACTATGGAATCACATCTAAGTTCATCATCTGTGTACTCTGCTCGAAAAGGTAGAGTATGGCGAAAAACTGTATTGAGTAAGTATTGACTTCTTACTTCCACTTCCTTAGTCTTTGCATGTTCGATTTGTAAACACTGGGTCTGCTAGTTCCGCCTACGTCGCGAGTGACCTTTCGACGTGTTCCACAGTACGTAGCGTCATGAACGTGCATCCCAGAGCCTGTGCTACACAAGCTTTTGTGTTTAAAAAGTATACAAATTTTTATTTTTCTAAAAAAAATTACTGATCGTTTGCTAAATAAGACCCTTCTCCCGCAGATGGGATTGTTTAGAGCCCTCTGAAGCTGCATTTAAACTACATTTTGCAAGTTCAAAATCGGGGCACCATTGAAGTCCATTATATGGGAAAAAAATCCGGAAATGCTTTCTTCAAAAAACATAATTTTTTTTACGACTGAAGACAGAAAGACATGAACATCTTAAATGACAAGGGGGCGAGTTGTTCTGGAAGTGGAGTTTGTTAAAATGGCAAGTGTAGGGTAATTTGAGACAGACATCCTGGGGTAAGTTGAGCCAGTGACTCATGCCTTCTTATAACTACTTATAAAGTATTATTTTACTGTAATTCTACATTACGTTTCATTAATTTTAGATCAAACATTTTTAAAATTGTTTTGTTTAAAATTTTAAATAGGCCTTGTGGAAGAAAACTTTGCCATTAAAGTTATGAAATTTTACTTCCCTGCAGCATTTATGAGTGGGATGCTGAGTAATATTAGCCTAGTTTAAGGTTAATTGTAGTCCTTTTTTATTTTATTTTATTTTATTTTATTTTATTTATTGTTTTATATAGAAATAATAATTAACAATCTAAATGTAATATTTATCCCTTGGAATGCTAATTTTACCAGGGGAACCACGCCAAAAAAACGTGTATTTTAAATGTTTTAAAAGCAATGTTTACCAGGGGACCCCCCACCGAAACACAACTGAGCTAGTTTTGAGTAGCAATTGGGCTGGTTTTGTTGTGAAAACCAGCCAAACCTGACTAAAGGCCTTAAATGGCATCATGGCTAAAGTGGAGAGAACAAAGATGCAGGTCTTTAAGAAGTTTTATTCTTCCACAGGCAACTTCCAATTCTTTTCTCCTCTTCTTATCGCTTCACTAGAAAACAGTGAAGACTTGCATTGCTTCTCTTGTTGCTTCTCTTTGACTGAAAATTACAACCAAATTTTAGATCAAATCAGCATTTTACTTTCCGAGTTGCTTATTCTGAGTTATGTTAAGGTAAAAAGGTTTCCTTAAATTCTTCCATTTGAACTTTTCTTTCTGAAAATTGTAAATCATTTTAAGAAATGCCTTCAAAGTTGTGATCTTAATCTTTAAATAAAACTTTTAAGAAGTCATTCATCCATCCATCCTATTATCCAAACCTCTCTATCTTTAATAGGGTCGCGGGGAGCTGGATCCTAACCCAGCGTCTTGAGCCACAGGTGAGGAAACTTCCTGCATGGATGGTCAGTCCATCTCAAGGCTCACACACAAATTTTAAGAAGTCATTTTAATTGAATTTATCTTCCTTTTATATAGCAAGTGAAAATACTCAGTTTTAATTTAGTATAATCAATGGCACAGTTTAATACCCTTTGTTGGGGGCAAGTTGAGCCAAGAGATAATTTTTTAATGTTTTTTTTTTTTTTTTTTTTTTTTTGGAAAAGCCATATTTTAAAAGCAGTTTATATTAGATTCAAAGTGATTATTCCCATGCATGTTCCACATCCTGAAATTTATGTACATATTTAAGTTGGAGCCATTACTGTCATGTGCTCACTTTAAACACATCATAAATAAAAACCGGCTCAACTCACCCTGCTCTCCCAAATACAGTTAGAAAGGTGTACAGTTAGATACTTAAACTGGTATATAGTTAGACAGGTATACAGTTATATATATATAGTTATATGAATATACTGTATGATCCTCAGAACAGTATATAGACAGACAGAAATAGTAAAATAGACAGACAGACAGACAGACTGACAGAGGTGATTGAGTTTAGTCTTTTGAAGAGTTGTGAGCTCTGGCTTTACTCAGCATTTCTGTGAGTGAGCGTGTGAGCTAGTACAATGCGATGCTGTGTCATAATCAAACTCATGTGCATCTAAAAACTGCCCTGGGTTTGACCATGATTATGAGTGTGTGTGTGTGTGCACTCACTATCACACAGATGCATGTATGCATACATGAGCAAAAGTGGGTGAGAAACCAATTAAACTGACTGGCTGCAGTGTACAAACTCTCTTCAGCAAGACTGACCTCCACAGTGGAAGATCAAAGACATTGGAAACTAGAAGCTATCAGACTGAATAACCGGGATTGGTCCATCCAACTTAAACAGCCATCCATTCAAATAGAAATAATGTAGAATTCTGTCGGCGCCAATAGCCTTGTGGGCAGTGTGACATCATATGGTGCAGTTGTGCCTCGTGGACCTTTCCCGATTCCAACACCCCTCCTCCACCCTCTCCCACTTACTTCCTGTCTCATCTCCACTGTCCTGTCTAAGAAAAATGGGAAAATGCCCAAAAAAAATAATGTAGAATTCAGCATGATAAAACCTTGTCTAACATATAAGTAAATTACAAAAGTGCATAAGACTATGAGAAACCTGTGGCTGTCTGGAAATACGGCCCCGTAACTTCATTTGTAAACAGTCCTGTGTGCTGCGATCACTCACCTCACTCTTATTACTTAACTAGACAGAGCAAATTCGATTTTAACCCCACGCAGGCCTGACGTACACGCATGTACTCTGAAACACACGAATTATTACCACCCATAGTTTACTGAACTCTAACTGACCCTGCCTTTCAACGACATCACAAACATACTGTAAAAATCCACATTCACACACAGGCAAAAAATATAACCTGCCCTGACATACATACACACACACGCCTTTGTTTAGAGATCTCAGGGGATAAAAGTCAGTGACAGCTTTGGAAGTTTCAGGTTTCATGGAGAGGAGCCAGTCTGTGTGTGAGATACAGAGAGAGACATGTTTGTGCAACCCAACGTGTTTGACAGTTTATCAGCAAGTGGAAACAAACCCAGATTAATAAAGGATAAAAACAGAGATGAACGATACGCAAATCTCCTTAAGGAGAGGTGACTCTATATATAAATATATACAGAAAGATACACACACGCTATTTGAAAGACTTGCATTAAAAATTATTAAAATAGTTGATTTGAAAAGAAAAATTCCAAAACCTAAATTTAAATATTTCACTTAATTATTAATTACCGATTAATTCTGAACCTCGCTGCACATTAATAATAAATACAGTTGAGGTAAAAAGTTTATATACACCTTGCAGAATCTGCTAAATGTTCATTATTTTACCAAAATAAGAAGGATCATACAAAATGCATGTTATTTTTTATTTAGTACTGACCTGCATAAGATATTTCACATAAAAGACATTTACATATAGTCCATAAGAGAATATAATAATAGAAGTTAAAAAAATTAGCCCATTCAAAAGTTGATTTTGAATACTGTATACCGTGTTGTTACTTGAATGATCCACAGCTGTTTTGTTTGTTTATTTTTTTGGTTTGGTGATAGTTGTTCATAAACCTTTGTTTGTCCTGAACAGTTAAACTGCCTGCTGTTCTTCAGCAAAAAACTTCAGGTCTTACACATTCTTTGCTTTTTAAGCATTTTTGTGTATTTGAACACTTCCCAACAATGACTGTATGATTTTAAGAAAATGGAAAAACGATGCATTAGGAGCCGGGGGCTGAAAACTTTTTAAATTTGAAGATCAGGGTAAATGTAACTTATTTTGTCTTCCGGGAAGCATTCAGGTATCTTCTGTAGCTTCTGAAGGGCAAGATATTTAGGCAAAATAAGAAAGAAGAAAAAAAAAAAAAAAAAGGTACACATCTTCATTCAAAAGTTTTCACCCCCTGGCTCTTAATGCATGTTTGTTCCTTCTGGAGCATCAGTGAGTGTTTGAACCTTCTGTAATAGTTGCAAATGAGTCCCTCAATTGTCCTCAGTGTGAAAAGACGGATATCAAAATCATACAGTCATTGTTAGAAAGGGATTAAATACACACACAAAAAAAGAAAAAAAAAAAAAAAAAAAAAAAATTACAATAGAATTAGAATAAAAAGGTTGAAACCCAGCATATGAAGCTATAGTCTGGCACTAGGACCGAAACCGCTCTGAAATTTTTTATCCCATGGTCCTCAGTGTCCGTCTCACTCCACAGACAATATCAAGCTCCAGCAATCATCATGAGTCAGTACATTGTTTCTTCTGAAATGTAATTTTCCAATTAACCAACATCAAAAGACCAGAGATAAAGATACCACTTGAGAAGAAATAAGAATCAAGAGGGACAAGGGTAGTCTGAGGAGAGGATCATTTTCTCATGCTGATGTTTTCAGTAATGTTGGCCCATGTCATCTCTCAGGGGTTTGTGTTGCAGTCAGCTGACTGGCCAGTGTGTGAGAGTGTGTGTATGTTTTGTAGTGTGTCCTGGCACACAAACCGAAGAAAACTGGTGTTGAGTGTACACTAGGGTGGAGACAGGATCCACACGCACAGACATATTCAACTCCGCTGCAATGGCGTCTCATTTCACAGTGCAAACCTTTAATGGGTCACCTGGGAGGAGATTTTTGGCAGAGGTTCTGCTAAATGGGGCATTTCAGTTTGTTTGACTGTGTGAACTAAGAATACAAAGCAGTTCTAACACAGAGCGTGACTCAGGAGACAGGTAAACAAATATGTGGATTGTCAGTGGTGTGATGGGTCTAAATAGTGTTCAAATGTGCATCATCCTGCTCAACAAGAGGAAGTCAAAGTCTCTTTCTCCTTAATATGCTTTACATGGTAGGTCAGCAAGATGTAACAAAGGAACCTTGCTAACTCAGCAATCAGGATGTCTAACGAAATAAAATTAAACTTCTCATGGCAATGCCACGTTCACAAACCGTCAATTTAACGGATTTCTGTGCCGGTTACTTTGGGCTGACTCACTGGGATTTTAGGCATCACACCCTGCAAAGCTCCTTTGTGTCATTTACCATTGTTAAAAATGCTACATAAATACATGCGAATTAAACTGTGACCTTTGCTACTTACAATCTTACCTTAAACAGTCTTACCTTAAACACATAAGCCTGACTGACCGTGCCTCAAATGCTAAACAACTGTGCGTGTCTTTGTGGTGTTAACTGAACAAATGCTTAAGCAGTGCTCATGTAGAAACTATAACACACACCTATGTATTCATGTGAAAAGCCACATGGTAAATTCTGCGGAACAAACTTCTTAGAAATCTTAGATGAGTTTTGGATGGATGCGAAATGAGACAGCGCAAACAAGCCAAACACAAGACAAACGGTTTGTGCAAACATGCAAGGAAACCAGACACCACGCACCATGCAACCCAAACAACCAGTCATTGTATATGTACAGTGAATGTTAGCTAATTTGGCAGAGGTAAATTAAGCATTGTACAGTACAGTATCGTACACTCTGTCTTCACACGCATAGCATTTGAAGAGAATAAGAAAGATGACACAGAGAAATTTGATTTTTTCCAATCAGGCAGAGCAGTCACGGAAATTCTCGTCAGCTGACCGCAGCATCCTGAGGACAAGACAGACTAAATAAAGTGTAGTCCCATGCTGCTTGGAGCAGTCGAGTTCAGTTATAAGTTAACAAATGTCAGCCTATCATCAAAGCAAAGCTAGTTTGAGGGCGTCTAAGCTTGTCCGAACTGCAGAGTAAGTGAGGACACAGTATACAAAGGTTTCTTTTACAACTTTAGATGTGGTCTTCTTTAGAAGCTAGAAGACAAACAATGAAATGGTATATCTGATTTCAATATTTTAATAATAATGAAAGATTCTATTTGCTCTGAGGGAGTCAAAATAGCCATGACATTTTTCAAAGGATGTCAGGTTTTGCTGGGTAACTTGTAATATTCTGTGGAAGATGTGACTTTGAAGCTCAAAAATTCAGTTTGAGAAACAGAAGAAAAGCAAAGGGCCTTTTTTTTCAGTCTTCTGTTTTTTAAAGGAGAAGTTCACTTCCAGAACAAAAATTTACACAATGTACTCATCCCCTTTGTTATCCAAGATGTTCATGTCTTTCTTTCTTCAGTCGTAAAGAAAGTATGTTTTTTGAGGAAAACGTTTTAGAATTCCTCTCCAGTATAGTGGTCTTCAATGGAGCCTGCAAGTAAATTACTGAACTTCCAAAATGCGGCTTAAATGCAGCTTCAAAGGGCTCTTAACGATCACAGCTGAGGAAGAAGGGTCTTATCTAGCAGAACAATCTGTCATTTTCTAAAAAAATTTCTTTTTTAACCTCAAATGCTTGTCTTGTCTAGCTCTGCGACAACTACAGTTAGGGTAGGTCGAAAAACTCCCATCTCATTTTCTTTTCCGATTTCAAAATTGTCCTACACTGCCGTTTTACCTTTTTTTGTAAAGGACATTTGATCTTTGCACATTCACTTTGTAAACACTGGGTCAGTACTTCTGCAGAGATGTAGGACGATTTTGAAGTTGGAAGAGAAAATGAGATGGGAGTTTTTCATCCAACCCTAACCCTTGATCCGGAATACACAGAGCTAGATGAGATGAGCAATTGAGGTTAAAAAGTATATAAATTGTCAAGTTTTTTTTTAAATTACCAATCATTTCACTAGATAAGACCCTTATTCCTCGGCTGGGATCATTTAGAGCTGCATTTAAACCACATTTTGGAAGTTCAACCTCAGGGGCACCATTGAAGTCCACTATGTGGAGAGAAATCCTGAAATGTTTTCCTCAAAAAACAATTTTTTTATGACCCAAAAAAAAAAAAAAAAAAGACATGAACATCTTGGATGACAAAGGGGGGTGAATAAATATCTGTAAATTTTTGCTCTGGAAGTGAACTAATCATTTAACTACTGTTACACCTTATGGTTACTATAACTGAAAAAAAACATTTTCATTACTTGAAACAAAATAAACATTAACTGAAATAAAATCAGATACTACGTAAAAATTCAACTTATTTTATTTCAGCTAGCTATCAAAGCAAAATTTCTCATTTTTATATAGTTTACCTTGATGTATTAAAGGGATAGTTCACCCAAAAATTACCCCGTGATTTACTCACCCTCAAGCCAAGGTGTATATGATTTTCTTTCAGACGAATACAGTGTTAAACTAAAAATGTCCTTTATAATGGCAGTGAATGGATGTTGAGATTCTGAAGTTCAAAAAAGTTCATCCATCCATTATAAGTAGTCCTCCACATGGCTCCATACGGTTAATAAAGACCTTCTGAAGTGAACTGATGAGTTTGTATAAGAAAAATATCTATATTTAAAACTTTAGAAACCATAATCTCTAGATAAATCTACTATTTATTATGGATTATAGCACTTTTTTGGGCTTTATAATCTCAAAAGCCAGTCACTGCCATTATAAAGCATGGAAGAGTCAGGACATTTTTTAATATACAGTTGAAGTCAAAAGTTTACATACACCTTGCAGAATCTGCAAAATGTTAATTATTTTACCAAAATAAGAGGGATCATACAAAATGCATGTTATTTTTATTTAGTACTTACCTAAATAACATATTTCACATAAAAGATGTTTACATATAGTCCACAAGAGAAAATAATAGTTGAATTGAAAAATGACCCTGTTCAAAAGTTTACATACACTTGATTCTTAAAACTATGTTGTTATGTGAATGATCCACAGCTGTTTTTTAGTGATATCCACCTTTTCACACTGAGGACAACTGAGAGACTCATATGCAACTATTACAGAAGGTTCAAACACTCACTGATGCTTCAGAAGGAAACACAATTCATTCAGAGCTGGGGGTGAAAACTTTTTTGAATAAAATGAATTAAATAAGACATTTAGGCAAAATAAGAAAAAAAGTACACATCTTCATTCTGCTCAAAAGTTTTCACCCCTAGCTCTTAATGCATCATTTTTCCTTCTGGAGCGTCAGTGAGCGTTTGAACCTTCTGTAATAATTGCATATGAGTCCCTCAGTTGTCCTCAGTGTGAAAAGACAATCATTGTTGGAAAGGGTTTAAATACACAAAGAATTTGTCATGAACAACTATGACTAAACCAAAAAAAAAAACAAAAAAAAAAAAAACACAGCTGTGGATCATTTAGGTAACAACACAACATTAGAAATCAAGCGTATGTAAACTTTTGAACGAGGTAATTCAACTATTATTTTCTCTTGTGGACTACATGTAAATGTCTTTTATGTGAAATATCTTATTCAGGTCAGAACTAAATTAAAAATAACATGCATTTTGTATGATCCCTCTTATTTTGGTAAAATAATTAACATTTTGCAGATTCTGCAAGATGCATGTAAACGTCTGTAAGCTTGAGGGTGGCAGCTTGAGTAAATCATGGGGTAATTTTCATTTTTGGGTTAACCATCTCTTTAAATCAACTAAAACTTGTTTACTTACATGCATTTAAAAAAAATGAAACTATTGAAAAATAAAATATATAAAAACTTTTCAAAAGTCCATACCCAAGCAAATATCTGCAGTTTTCTTGTCAGCATTTAGCACTGATCTAGGATTAGGTTCCTCAGTGAAGACCTTTGAAATTTCAGCTCCAATGATCAAAAACACCTGAGCAAGCTAATCAAGGTCTTCAGGATTACTAAAAAAAAAACAGGCTGGTGAGTTTGATCATGATTGGAGCTGAACTCTGCAAGACGAGCTGAAGAACAGTCAGTACGTTTACATGGACAATAATATTCCGATTTTAACATGATTAAGACAATACTCTGATTAAGAATCTACCATGTAAACAGATTTTTGATTACCTTAATCCGGATAAAGTCATACTCGAAGTAAACACAAACTGAATTAAGACAGGTGGAGTATTCCTATTTTAGTCACATTATTCATGTGCAGTATAGACATGTACACACCTTAAATCACACTATTACCATTTTGTGACAGGATACACACACGGCAACTGTTTGACGGCAACGCCATCATCTGTTTACACAGATAGCATGACAAATAATTAACTGCACTTGAAGCTTTCGTAAAATTAAAAATGAAACACCCAAAACAGTATATGACACCATATGTTGATCCGTGAAATTGTAGAGGGAAAGTCAGATGGCGTCACGTCTGGGGACGTAATGATGTGTGCCATTAATCGGTCTATGTACTATAACAAGTAAAACGGAAACATGAAGGGAATAAAAAACCTTAATTGTAATATTGACTTATTCAGCACAAGATAAATAATTAGATTACTGTCCATGTAAACGTAGTCAGTGATATACAGCAGTTTCCAATGCCAAGTAATAACACCAGCAACAATAAAACAGGCTAAACCATCAACATTAACCTCATAAACATCTCCCAAAGCATGCCAACTACTCAGGCCGTGTTTAAAGCTGATATCGATGATGGCGTTCATCTTTGATGATAAACAGGTGCTGAAAAAGAGATAGGCTTGTGTGACAGTACATACAGGTCATGTGATATTCTCAAATAAAAACCTAATCCAACAACCTGAACATTCTGTTCTCCGTCGGAATGCGAATGTATACTTACATGTAAATATAAGACCTGATACACGCCACGAAATGCAACCGTATTGTTTTGATTTGTTGCTACGTGTATGTTCCAAAAATCCAGATGGAATGAAAACAAAGACGACTAGCTCAACAAACACATTAGGTGTCACTGTTGATCACACACTTAACGCACAAATGTGTCTGTGTTGGTTTTGTGTATGTTGCTAGCATTCAATCACTTGTCACTTTATGGTCTGACTTTTACGAGAGTCTTCAGGGCCTGGTGTCGTTTCGCACTGTACACAAACTCACAGACACGCACCCCCTGCGGCTCCGCGCTCTGGCTCACCGCCATTAATCACTCGCTCACAGAATCCAGCGGAGGTCACGCCAGGTTCAGCGCTTGAAACTCGAGTTACTACATCAGAGATGGATCACTCATGCACAGAATGCCGTATTAGTATTTGTATGCGCACGAGGGGAAAGCTGACACGCATAAATAAAGAAAAGAGTAAATACGAAATTCTAGCGAATCCTAATTAATCCCACTGCGGCGGACCTGTGTGCTCTTGCAGTTTTAAACACACACAGCATTCTGAGAAGTTACACACAAGCTTAAAGTTGACATGCAATCAAAATTGACCCCATTAATTTTCTTAATGCATGCTTTGGGTCTTATTGTGGCCGATTCATTAATGCATGTCAATTTGAAAAACATTTGCATTTATGTATTCAGGAGACGCTTCTATCCAGAGCAACCTACAGGGCATT
The DNA here is from genome assembly GCF_022985175.1 of Labeo rohita. Classification (NCBI taxonomy): domain Eukaryota; kingdom Metazoa; phylum Chordata; class Actinopteri; order Cypriniformes; family Cyprinidae; genus Labeo; species Labeo rohita. The sequence goes on from NC_066887.1 coordinate 24,268,925, forward strand.
CAAAGTACGCACTTTTATCTATCAATGCATTCCATGGGAATCAAACCTACAACATTAGTGATATGCTCTACTAGTTTAGCCACAAATATAATAAACATACTAATAACTTAAATATTTAATTATTTAAACTATTGATTTACCTGCTTATATCTCAATATCTCAAAAACATTTCATTTCATAATTTTATTTTTAATGGGGTAGTTCACCCAAATATTAAAATTCTGTCATTATTCACCCTTAGGTCGTTCCAAAACAATAAGACCTTCAATCATCTTCAGAACACAAATTAAGAGATTTTTGATCAGATCTGAGAGCTTTTCTGAGCTTTTCATTGCTGGATGAACTATCCTTTTATTATTTATTTACTTGCATTTAAATTTCAGAAGTTCACATAAGTGACATAAGTTCAAGTTACTTTATTATAGTTATAGTTATTTTATTTTTTTTATAATTTGAAATCTAACTCCTTAATTTTTTTACAAGACTAAACATACACAACCAGTCAAAAGTTTTTGGACGATAATATTTGTAATGTTTTTAAAGAAATTTCATCTGCGTACCAGGCCTGTATTTATTTGATCCAAAGTACAGCAAAAACAGTAAAATTGAGATATTTTTACTATTTAAAATAAGTGTTTTCTATTTAAATATACTTTGAAACGCACTTTATTCCTGCGATTTCAAAGCTGAATTTTAGCATCATTACTCCGGTCACATGATCCTTCAGAAATCATTTTAATATTCTGATTTGCTGCTCATAAAAACATTTCTAATTATTATTAGGTTGAAAACAGCTAGAATTTATTCAGGTTACTGAATGAATAGAAATAGAGAGTTCAGAAGAACATCAGCAATTTATCTGAAATAAAAATCTTTTGTAACATTATAAATATCTTTATCATAATTTTTGATCAATTTAAATAAAAGTATTAATTTCTATAATTTATTTTCCAGAAAAAAACAATAAAATAAAAATTAAAAAAATAAAATAAAATAAAATGAAACAAAATAATACTGACTCCAAGCTATTGAATGGTATAGTGTACTGAATGTTACAAAAGCTTTTTATTTCAGATAAATGCTGATCTTTAGATCTTTCTATCCATCAAAAAAAAAAAAAAAAATCAAACTGTTTTAAATATTAATAATAATAATAATAATAAATCTTTCTTGAACAGCAAATCAGCATATTAAAATGATTTATGAAGGATCATGTAACACTGAAGACTGAAGTAATAATGCTGAAAATTTTGCTTTGATCACAGGAATAAACTACTTTTTAAAACATTCAAATAGAAAACAGTTATTTTAAATAGTAAAAATATTTCACAATTTTACTGCTTTTGCTGTACTTTGGATCAAATAAATGCAGGCTTGGTGAGCAGACAAGACTTTTTTAAAAAAAAAAAAACCATAAAAAAAAAAAACTTTTGACTGGTAGTGTACTCATAAAATGATGTTGTCTGTCTTGAAAATTAAAATCTTTAATATGTCGGTTCGATATTTTGCTAGTTATCACACAAAAAAAATACATCATACAATAGAAATTTACCTGTCAAAAAAAACGTACAGATTAAAACTGCTGAGTATTTGCACAAGAGAGAATATGATTTCAGTTGAGGATGCATGCAGAGTGTAATCTTGTCTAGTCTGAGGGCAGTGCCAATATAAATACAAAGACGCTCAGATAAACACACATACAGAAAGACCTCTGTGGAGCATGCACAAGAAATTACAAAAGATTCCATCTTTGTGACGCATATCGACAGAGATCTCAAGCACCTGATTATAATCACACTAACGCACTGTCAGTATCACAAACAGAGAAGCAGCACTGATTCCATTCCCACGCTCAGCAAGAGACTAATAACTGTATTGAGCAATGCGCGTTTTGCCCACGCCATGCCTGCCCAGTTCTGTCTGATGCCCGCCGGTCACTAAGGGTCAGACAATCCTCGTGAGATCATTAAGAAACCACATGTATGCATAACCCATCTACAGCATTCTTCAGTAGTAATATCATGTCCAAAATAATACCCATAAGTATTGCCAAGTATAATCAACCACGCTTACTGGAAGTGTGACCCTTCAAACTCTCCAAAAAACATCATAACTGATCAACTTCTGGGAACAAAGTGTGAACGAAGGTCAGCAACATTAGGGCTGGGTGGTGTAACGACATATACCGTGTGACTGTAGAAATATCAGCAAGTTGAGATTTTGCTATACACCTTGGGATATCAGTGGAAATGACTGGTGTACGTTATTCAGAAGTAATTGCAACTCATCACGTTAATATACACTTGGAATATGGCTCACAATCAGGGTCTGGGGTCTGTTTATAATATCAGTTTTAATGTTTTTACTCACTCAAGCGTTACATAATGTGAATGTTTGTGCACTGATGCCAGACATATTCGTTTGTTATGAATGGTCTTATCTTTTGGTCTGTGTCCATGAAGTTCCAAATAAAAAGTGATAAATCACATAGAATTCACTAGATTATCTACATGATGACAGCACCACATGGCTGCTGTATGTATAAAGCATCGTTTAATTTAATTTCCAGGAATAATAACTATAATGCAATATACATGTTTCCATGATATATGTTTTATTACTAGGAATTTATGAATCATGCTGAGAAGGAAATAAAAGCTAATGACAGACATCTGCCTCTTATTTTAATTATATACACCCATATGCACTACCATTCAAAAGTTTGGGGTCAGAAATACATGCTGTTCTTCTGAACTTTCTATTCATCACAGAATGGCTTCCACAAAAACAAAAAGCAACTGTTTTTTTATCATTGACAGTAGAAATGTTTCTGAAGCACCGAACCAGCATATCAGAATGATTTATGAAGAATCATGTGACAATGAAGTAATGGCTGCAAAATTCAGGATCTTCACAGGAAGAAATTTGTATTTTTAAATATATTAAAAACACAGTCAATGAATGAATATCTTGATTGTGACACTAAAATCAACATGACCGCCCAGGATGTCCTATACGTCTTGAAAACGGAAAAACATACCTCAGCGACTACGTTGAGTTCAACCTCAAAGCTAAAGCCGCGTCCTGTTTTCAGACTCACTCAAGGGCAAAAGCATAAAAAGGGAGGAAGACCATGTTTGCAAACAATTCCAAGTCGTTCCAAACAATCTTCTGACCCCTAGTCTAGACAAAGAATGTCTTCCAGCTGTATGTTCAGAAGAACTAAACCTTGCCAGGCTTTGTGCCAGGTAACTGTAGTGAGCGTACATGAAATGACTCAACGATCAAAATAAAGACGAATAGTCTCGATTGCCACTGACACTACAGCGTAAAGTATGTAGTGTGTTCTCATTCTTTATGGTGCACGTTTGCAAAGCACATAGAAACTGATGGGAATTTTGTTAAGCTGAAAGAATTAAAATTAAGCAAAACAAAATAAATAGCACACGCAAATACTGATAATATATTGATGCATTTTTAAATTACTCTATTTTCTAATAAACAGCAACACTGAAGAAAATATTTTAAAAAAATGACAACATTCAGCTTTATCTGACGATTTGGATGAAGATTTCCAGTTAGGCTTGTTGCAGTGCATTTGGGATCAACTTGGGAGGGAAAGACTGAATGAAAGAATGAAAAAACAAACGAAAGAAGGGAAAAATGAAAGAAAAGAAAAAACAAATGACTGCAAGAAAGAACAAAAGAGAGTGACAGTACTAACTAAAGAATGAATCAAGAAAAAAGCAAGAACACAGAAAAAAAAGAATAGTCTAACAAACGAAGGACCGAACAAACAAACGAAAAAGGAAAGATGGAACAAATAAACAAAACAACAAAAAAGACTGAAAGACGGAACAAACAAAACAACAAGAGAATAAAAGAAGCACAAATGACCCCACAAAAGCACAAATAAACAAGACAAAAGAATGAACAAACAAATCCATTAAAGACAACAAGCAAATGAAACAACAAAAGAGAACAAACAAATGAATCAACAAAAGGGAACAAAAGAATGAAAGGGGAAGAACAAAAGAAAAAGGGCGACAAAATGAAGGAAAGAAAAACATGATCGAAAGAAAGAATGAAAGAAAGTTAACAGTACAAACTGAGGAATGAATTAAGAAAAATGAATAAGAAACAAGGAAAAAAAAGGGGAAACAAAAAAAAAACAATGAAAGAATGAAAGGAGGAACAAACACACAAATAAAACAACAAAAAACAAATACATTAAAAGAATGAACAAAAACAATGAAAGACTATAATCAAATGAAACAATGAAAGAACAAAAGAACGAACAAACAAATTTAAAGAAAATGAACAACAGAAAGTGAACAGAGAACAAAAACAAATTAACCAAAACGATGAACAAAAACAATGAAAGGCAACAAGCAAACAAAACAATGAAAGAACAAATAAACAAAGAAAAGAATGAACAACAAAAAAAGTGTTCGAAGAACAAACAAAAATTATGACAAAATGAAAAACACATGATTGAAAGAAAGCATAAGAGAGTGACAGTACAAACTGAACAATAAAAAGAAAAATGAATAAGCAAGAACAAAGAAAAGAAAGAACAAACAAGCTAACAAACAAAAAAAGAGAATAAAAGGAGGAACAAACACATGAAACGAGAACAAAAGAACACACAAATGAAACAATGAAAGAACTAACTAAAAGAGTGAACAAAAGAAACGAAGCAATGAAAGAACAAAAGAACAAACAAAACAATGAACAACAGAAAGTTAATTAAGAAATAAAAGAATGAAAGAGAAAATACAAAAGGCAATAAGGAATGACAAAATAAATGAAAGAAAGAAAAACATGATTGAAAGAATGAGTGACGGTACAAACTAAAGAACGAATAAAGAAAAATGAATAAGCAAGAACGAAGAAAAGAAAAAGAACGAACAAGCTAACAAACAAATGAAACAGCGAAACAGACTGACAGAAGAAACAAAGCAACAAAAGTAAAAAACAAACTAGAGAACAAACACACAAATTAAACAAAAGTTAGAAGAAAGAAGGAACAAACAAAAGAAAAGAGAACGAAAGAAAAAGAAAGAAAGAAAGAATGAATGAATAAAAAAAGAACAAACTAAAGAAATGCAGTAGTCTATAGCAGTTGATGGGGCCTTAGGTGATTGGAAAGACAGAACAGAGAGAAATAAAAACTGGACAAAGGAGTGATGGATAGACCATCCTCAGGGTGTTGACGACAACAAAATGATCATATTCACATGGAAAGACAGAAATAGAGTCAGGCAGCACATAAAGGACATCACAAGATGTCACCCCACCCGAGGTGAGGTCACTCCCAGTGAGCAACTGGAAACACAGGGCCGTCCCACAATGACACTTCACTTCTCAAAGCTCCAGGAACGCTTTAGGGAGAGGACGTACAAAACATGATCTCTCTAATGTGCTTGTGCATGCCAACGAGCATAAATAAAGTTAGTTTTTTTCCTTTGGAAACAGAGCTTAAGGCAAGGAATTGTGGGAAAGGACAGAGAGGATAGGAAGGAGGAAGGAAGGGCTTTGACTGCTGGCACAGACCTGGACAAATATACACATCCACACACACTCGCAAGTGGAAACGCAAGCGGCGTGTGAAAGGAAAGCAACTCTCATCTCCAAGAAAAGAGTCTCCGCTCAGAGGATGCTAAGGAAAGATATGATGGGGGTCGAGGGCCAAAAAAAGAGACTGACACTTTTCCGTTCAGGATTTCACACTTGTCACAATGCTTGACAAATGCACATATTATTTAGTAGGGCACTCGTTATACAACAATAGTACACACTTGAAAAGTACTGGCTTTACAAACAACCCCTCTGGCTGACCCCGTCAAGTCCAAAGAGTGTGCGTGGGGCATACAGGAGATTAAAGAGGAAACGCTCTGTACGACTGCAACCTGATAAGCTTTGTGAGAGTCATTAGTTCTGGACTAAAACCTAGCGAGCTGCTCCACTGTCTACATTGGCTGTTACCTTCTAAGGCAGCATCCAAGTTGAAATGTAACCTCAGTAGTGACTGATTTGAAACAATCCTTATGGGAAAAATAGTGCTTCTCAATAAGCACACACTAAGGCCTGAAACACACACTGAATTTTAATTACGCAACATAGATTTTTGAATCATCCTAACTCAATTTAACCCCGGTTGCATTTCAGAACATCTTAGCAAGGCCCTAACAAAGTCTTGAACATTAGTGAGGGGACAAACAAATTTTGCTAGATTTTTTTTTATATTGGGGAATGAAGAGAAAGATGCAATCACAAAAATTATTCTATTATTTAAAGGAACTAAATGAAATAATTTGTGACCCTAGACCACAGAACCAGTCTTAAAAGAGAAGTCCACTTCCAAAACAAAGATTCACATATAATGTACTCACCCCCTTGTCATCCAAGATGTTCATGTCTTTCTTTCTTCAGTCGTAAAGAAGTTATGTTTTTGAGGAAAACATTTCAGCATTTTTCTCCATATAACGAACTCATATGATGCCCCGATTTTAAACTTTTAAAATGCAGTTTTAATGCAACAAAAGATCCCAAATGCGGTTGTAAATGATCCCAGCCAAGAAAGAAGGGTCTTATCTAGCGAAAGGTTCGGTTATTTTCACAAAAATAATACAATTTATATACTTTTTTATGTCAAACGCTTGTCTTGTCTTACTCTGCCTGGAATGTTTTTCCCCGGTTCATGACAGTTAGGGTATGTCGAAAAACTCCCATCTCATATTCTCCCTTTAAAATCGTCCTATATCACTGTTTTACCTTTTTTGTTGAGGGTGCTTGAGCTTCTTGGCATGTTTACTTTGCAAAGACTGGGTCGTAATTCTGCAGTGATGTAGGATGATTTAAAATGATTTTTGAAGTTGAGGGAGAAAATAAAGTTTTTCGACATACCCTAACTGTCTTGAACTAGAATACACATAGTTCAAGGAGAGCAAGGCAAGCTGAACGTCTGAGAATAAGAAGTATATAAATTGTATTATTTTTATGAAAATAACCGACTGTTTCGCTAGATAAGACCCTTCTTCCTCGGCTGGGATCGCCTACAAACCCATTTGGGATCGTATTGAGACGCATTTAAGCTGCAATTTGGAAGTGGACTTCTCCTTTAAAAGTTACATTTCTTTTATCTTCAACTTGAAAATAACAAGACATCTCACAAAGGCAGCACACTAGGTTTTAAAACAACCAATGTGCCACAGGCATCCATAACGCAAGGTAGGGCGAGACTAGTTTGTAGTTGCAGAGACCGACAAATACCATAGAAATGCCATTAAATGCCGAAGAATCTCCAGTCAATGTTCGTTTCTGTTAACCTCACTGTACACCTTCAGGTTTCTCGTATATGAGAACATACAAGGATGCCAGACATACTGAAACAGGGGAGTGAGGTTTGAGTCTCCTACCTGCAATAAATCACTCATATAGCATCGCATGTGTGTGTGATGGATAGTAGCTACAGGGCTCAGAGCGCAGTGTCTGTTTTCAACTCTTACATGTGACTCCGACGGCTGTGGCAGAGATCCAGGGCTCAGCACAGGAGATCCCGAGGGGCTGCAGAGCTCAGGGAACGGGTTCGGAATAGCTGGCAGAGATGCTGGACGAACTTGCAACTCTTCTTCTTGAAGTCGCCTACAGGTGTGACACAGAGAGACAAAGAAAAAAAAAAAAAAAAGACAACTCGTACTGAACTCACAGTTAAATTTTTCAAAAAAAAAAAAACATGCCTTCTTAACGCTAATTCATTAAAGGGTTAGTTCACCCAAAAATGAAAATTCTGTTATTAATTACTCACCCTATTATCGCTCCAGCTTCATACTTTTGAACCACTGATGTCACATGGACTGTTTTAACAACGTTCTTACTACGTTTCTGGGCCTTGAACATGGTAGTTGCATTGGTGTCTATGCAGACTCTCAGATTTCATTAAAAATATCTTAATATGTGTTGATGAACAAAGGTATTACAGGTTTGGAACAACATGAGGGTAAGTATTTAATGACTGAATTTTCATTTTTGGGTGAACTAACCCTTTAACATCTCATCGGTTCATTAACCATGCAGTATTCCCGAAATCATCCATGTTCTGATCAATATGAACCTGAGCAGGGAATTAAAGCCCTAAAGTTCCCTGAAAACTTCAGTGCTGTAAAGCGATAGGCTAATGAAAAATAAATCAGAAGGATCCGCATGAAATTCTCACCGCTGCATTACTGATTCTACTACAGAATATATGAATGAAACCGAGGGATCTGAAACCCACTTAGCCAACCGAGAACCGGTTCATGAACTTTCGTAGCATTCGGTAGAGTTCAGCAGACAGACACATAGACTGCAGATGCTAAACTCGTCTTCGGGTCTTTGATCTACATCAATAAGACTGGGAATAATACATGACTGCCTCAGCGCAGTTGGAGCGACCATAATAACTGAGGGAATAACTGAGGGAATTTTTAAAATCCGAACCGTAGCAGGGGGTGGGCCGTTCAGGGTTCATGGCCGAGTCAGAACGAAAGAAGACTGTGTGTCTGTGTGAGTGTGTAGAGACGGGAACCTCTGAGTGAACCCATCTCGGTGTGTGTATGCGTGTGAAACTACACCCTGCTGTCATGGAGATCAGAGAAGAGCGGATGAAAGACAGCGAACGATACAGAAGCCCTGCAGAAAGGTGAGGTGTAAAAGAGCTGATTAGAACAAGCAGTCTGAGAGGATTCTGGGGAGAGAAAAGATTATGACTACGAAGCAAAAGACGACTTCAAAAAGGAGCACATACATAACATAATCAATAGTGCCTCAGGGGAGAGTATGAATACTGCTTCTTAGATCCAAATCAACCCTCTTATAAATATTTAAAACAAAAAAATAAATAAATACTAAAAATAATATTAAGAGCTCACATGCAAATTCCTCTAAAAGCCACCTCGGTCAAAAATTAGAATGATACAGAGTTAATGCTCTCGACACATAGTACACATCCATCAAATACGTCAAACTCACTACATCCATAAAGCCCAACCAGAGGTACCGGTACTTAGGTAGAAACTTATACACAGGAGCCTGATAAAAACAAACATCAGATGGACTTAGAGGCTTTTGCATCTGAACTCTCCATACATATATTATTTAATGTTATTTGTAAAAATGTACTATATTTTAAAGGTGACATCTGACTTTTTCCATGTTTAAGTGCTATAATCGGGTCCCCAGGGCATCTGGCAACCCAGAAAACGTGAAAAAAAGAACAACTCAGTAATTTTTTTTGGTAAGCCTTTCTCAGCAGGCTTTTTAAAGGAGCCTGATAAAAAAGCAGAAACATCGGATGGGCTTAGAGGCTTTTGCATCTTAACTCTTTATATATATTATTTAAATGTTATTTGTGAAAATGTACTATATTTTAAAGGTGACATATCATAGAAATCTGACTTTTCCCATGTTTAAGTGCTATAATCGGGTCCCCGGGGCATCTGCCAACCCAGAAAATGTGAAAAAGAACAACTCAGAAAATTTTTTTGGTAAACCTTTCTCAGCAAGCTTATGAAAAAACGAGACGCTCAGATTTCGCTTCCCTTGTGAGGTAAAAAGGGATCTTATTATAATATTACTGCCCCTTAATCTGCAAGTTTGCACCCACAGTGCCGCCATTGTGTTTTTGCAAACAACAGTGGTATACCACTTCTAACGCCATGGCGAAAGTTCAAGCAAAGCATGCTAACTGTTCTGTTTTTGGCTGCACAGACGAGCACAAAACACTATTTAGAGTCCAAGAGACAAGAGCAGTGGATTTATTGATTTATTTACTGTATAATACACTGCTGCTACACAGATCTAATATAAACATGTGATTTCTTTCCCAGCTGTTTACATTTACAGACATTACTGACTGTTTTTGTAGCTCCTGTGTTTTTAACATAACCTTGTGTGTATTTGACAGTTTAAGCGCAGTAAGACATGAAAGAGAATTTAGTTTAGTATTCACATGCCATGTGACATCAACCTTCTGTCTTTCACTTTTCATCCACTTTAGATGTGTGCGCTCAGAAAACCCTATATCAGAAGTTTAAACTGATATGGCTTTAAAACACATGATATCATGTAATAGACATGATAATCAAAACCAAACAGATGTTTTTAGCAGAGTATCTGAGGTACCAGCTGTAAAGGCACAGTTCTATTCTGGAAAAGGGGGCAGGGAGCAGCAGCTCATTTGCATTTAAAGAGACATGAATGAAAACAGCGCCTTTCTGCTTACACTCAAAATAGGCATTTTCAAAATAGGCATTATGTCATTTTCAATGACATAATGAATGATCTGTGGTGTATTCTGAGATGAAACTTCACAGACACAATCTAGAGACACCTGAGACTTATATTACATATTGTAAAAAGGGGCATATTAGGTCTCCTTTAATTCATTTAAATAGGGTGGCCCCTAACTGTCGACTAACCGTTTGTTGATGAGAAGAGGCTTGGTTGACCAAAACTGTATTAGTCTCTTAGTCGCAGAAAAAAAAAAATCCACAGGAACTGGCCAAGTCACGCAGTCCGTGACGGACAGATTGTTAACGGCTGTTCTATGTGGATATACAGTACATCGGGCAGGACATTCAAACACTCACCTATCATTCATCAACCTCAAATATGGCTAATCATCTGAAATATGTGAGTAGTAGTAACTTTACATTGCTGCTCAATTTACTGTTAACCTAGAAAAATGTGCGCTATTGAAGTGTCTATGTGGCTTGTGGAAGCTGAACAGTAGCACGGTCACTGCATGAAAGATGGAGGCGCTGGTGTAGTAACTTGCTCTTAAAATACTCCGTCATTTTTGGTCATACAGATAAGATTAATACATCTTTCGAATCTGTAAAGACTCTACATTTATTTTTGTGCACTTGCAATAACAACATAACATTGCGCTTTTGTAAAATAATGAAAGCCCTACATTTAAATAACTTTGTTTAATTTTATTACATGGCACTTTTAATACCAGCACTTTTGTTTTATTAAACTGCACTAAATTAAAGTTAAATCATCATTAGTTATAATCCATGATGGATAATGGATTTTCATATTAATCTTGATAATTACAGCGAGTGATACAAGCATGGTTCCAACTAGGGCTGCACGATTAATCGCACGATGTCGTGAGGCGCATTTAGTCAATGAAGCCGGTACTTTGATTAGTAGTAAAGCTCCATCACGTGCGTTCAGCTGGAGCGGCAAGTAATACACAGAGCCGTAAAGCACTGACAAGCTACGCCAAAATCGTGCTCAAAATCGAATTCGATTTTGCGGCCGATTTGGCGTAGCTTGTCAGTGCTTTACGGCTCTGTGTATTACTTGCTCTGTGCACTAAACGCACGTGATGGAGCTTTACTACTAATCAACGTACCGGCTTCATTGACTAAACGCGCCTTACGACATTGTGCGATTAATCGTGCAGCCCTAGTTCCAACACCTTTTGACCAATTCATTTTCAATGAATATATTCACTGAAAATTGAAATATCAGAGCATATGTCAGGACAAATTCACTACTGTTTTAAAGTTTAAGGTCAGTAATATTTTTTTGAAATAAATTAATGCTTTTGGTTTAACTGCATTAAATTGATCAAAAGTGGCAGCAAAAACATTTACATGCACAAATAAAATGTATTTAAAGTAAATGCTGTTCTTTTGAAATTTCTATAACAAAGAATCTTGAAATATCAACCGGCACAACTGTTTTCAACATTGATAATAACAAGAAATATTTCCTGAGCAGCAAATCAGCATATTAGAATGATTTCTGAAAGATCATGTGACACTGAAGACTAAGTAATGGCTGCTGAAAATTCAGCTCATTGTAAGTATATTAATTTCCAAATTGCAAGATTATTTCACAATAATACCGTTTTACTGTATTTTTGATGCTGTAGAATCCGTGTATCATTCGTCCATTCGTTTTTTGATGTAATATTGAAAGAAGAAACATGAGGAAACAGCTTTTTTTTTCTTCATTTTTTCATTTTTTCCAGAAAAACGAAAAACAAGAATTCAGCTTGATTTTTCGTTTTTCGTTCAGGGGTGGAAAAATGAATAAACAGCTTGACTATTCGATTTCTACAAGTGGGCGGAACGAAACGCCCCTTTCTGCTGATTGGTCAGCCGAAGATCAAACCGTGCCCCCGTCAGTTCTTCCACAGTTTCGCACAGAATAATAGTCCTCCGGTGCTGCAGTTGAGCGGATAATTAACGCGTTTATTGCAACTACATTTAATTTTTTCCGCTCGACACAACCCGTACCAGGGCAGAGCCTAGACAGGGCTTTCTTCTGTGCCACGTTTTTTTAATCATGAAACATGCTGTGATTTATTCCAAAGTAACTTTAATAATAATAAAACTTAATAATGCATTTATAGTTAACTAACCTTAATGTAGCATGTTAAAAGTAGATGCGTCAGCTGTGTTATGGTTAATGTTTGTGGCATACGCCAGAAAGATGTTCAAGGAAAGCATCGCATTCTGTTGTTTTCTTTATTGTTCAGAGGGATGCATTTGTTGAGGGATTCATTCTTGTGTGAACGTTAGGCTTACACCAGAGTCAATGCCTATTCTTTCCTTTTTGTATTAGTGCTTAAAATATTTAATGTACAGCTAATCTAATTATTTGTATTTTTTAATTTTTTTTTAACTTATTGGGCAACCAGGGTAGGCTGCCATCAAAAGGACAGCCATCAAACCCTGCCAACTAATGCAAAACGTAAGTAAATTAATGCATACATAGACGAAAGCCCTGTCTAGGCTCTGCCCCGGTACTGGTAGTGTCGAGCCATCGTTAGTGTGGTTGTTTCGTGAGAAAAAGATTAAATGAAATTACAATAAACGCGTGAATTATCCGTACAACTGCAGCAGCGGAGGACTATTATTCTGCGCGAAACTGCGGAAGAACTGACAGGGGCACGGTTTAATCTTCAGCTGACCAATCAGCAGAAAGGGGCGTTTCGTTCCGCCCACTTGTAGAAATCGAATATTCAAGCTGTTTATTCATTTTTCCACCCCTGAACGAAAAACGAACAAAACTTGTTTTTCGTTTTTCTGGAAAGAATGAAAAAACGAAAAAGGAGCCTTTTTCTCATGTTTCTTCTTTCAATATTAAATCAAAAAACGAATGGACGAATGATACACGGATTCTGTAGTATATGTAGTAGTTTAGGAAAAAGTAATTCACTTTCAAAATTTGCATGATTTTCCAAGCCTGGAAATCATGTTCACTGATGTTCTCAGATTTCTGTTACCAGTTAAACACACACACACACTTTTCTGTGTGTGCATATACATTACCTGACAGCCTGTATGTGCATTGGCTGTGATCGCCGGAGCTTTTGAGCAGGAGAGTGGGGGGCGGTCACTTTATTACTAGGGGCCCGTGGCAGTGGGGCCAATCTGTTGCCATGGAGTCCACTGCCATCAGTGCTGTGCAAGAGGGGGGCGGAGTCCGAATGCTGGGTCCCACAGGTTGCATAGATGCTCTCATAGGATGAAAGAGAGGTCATGTCATTCACCAGGGCCTCCAGATCTACATCATCCTCTGCAACAAAACATGCATGGAAAGACAAAGTCCTAGATCATTCACAAGCCAAAAAAGTGTATCAAAAGCCATTATACTGACAGCAGTCTTAGAAATACACTCAATTGGAAACAATAGGATACTGTAATTAATCATTGATTATTATGCATATTACATAAGAGACCGTGTGTAATATTTGTACTTTCATTTGTCAAGCTGAAGAAGCATTTTATTAAACAAAAAATTAATCTTGAGGCCCCTAAACGTCTGAATGGTAATGTGTATGATGCATATACACCACATTAAAATGAATTGAATTAAAAAAAAAAAAAAAAAAAAAAAAAGTTACATTGAACCCCAACCATGGCACTACCACAGAGTTTTTATTTATTCACTTTGATTTCACAATTTCACTTAACTATTAAATCAATCATGGCATGTTCTAAAGAAGCAAGGCATTGTCACACCGGCAGCACCACGTTTGACTGTTGGTAAGATGCTGTTAGATTGTGGAATGCCGTTTTAGCTTCATGCCAGATATAATGGGATGCGTGTCATCCAAAATGTTCCATTTTTGACTCACAGAACATTCTTCCAAAAGTCTTGGGGATCAGCCAGGTGCTCTTTGGCAGATGAGAGATGAGCGTTTATGTTCTTGGTTAGCAGTGGTTTCCACATTGCTCCTCTCCCAGCCCACATTTCTTTGGAAGAGTTTTTTAGGATCCACTGCGGCTTCCTGGATGATTTTAATCCAAGCCTTTGGACACATTTTGCCACAGAACATTCACCACCATGTCAACTTGCTCTCTATATGCATTATGGTTCGGTGGTGCCCCAGAATTTGAGAAACTGATATCACTTTTTTTGAGGCAAAAACTGTAGTTTCTAGTTTTTCCTAATGTTTAAAGTAATTTTCATTTGAGTATGGATTGTTTAGTTGAAAACATGCATCTTAAGATGGTGTAGCACAGCGATTAAGTATCTGGGTCGGTAATCAAGAAAAGTATTTGCATAAACACTGAAAACTATGCACTAAATGTACAATGCCACTAACAATAAATAGCCACAAGATGGCAGTATCAAATTAAATGAGTAAACACTGAAGTGGTCAGTACTTTGGCCACATTTCCCAGTGCTCCCTGATGTGATCAAACCCCTCAAATCTGACTCAGAGCAATTCATCCTGAGTCAATGACCCCACAACATTACTCACTGACATCTCCAAAACCAAAAGTCCACCAATCCTCCTTTCTCAAAATGCATAACAATACATTCTGTTCTGTGGAAGGAACAGCAGGTGGTTTGTGGAATTGCTCTGTAATAACGGTACATGCCTGTTAAATGAAGCAAGCACGACAGGTTCACTAGTTGGCATGTGTATTTTCACTAACTTTGCTGATGACTAGAATGCTTTAACCTAGTGATTCCCAACTGGTTTTGCCTTAGGACCTCAAGCGGTAACCTTCACAGTACCAAAACAGCATTTTATCATTATCATTTAGCGTTGTTCTCCCCCTGCCGTCCACAACCTTATCAAAACAGCCCTGAGACACATTTTTGGGTCACGACCCATTAGTTGAGAAGCACTTTGTGCAATCAAGACCCATAAAAAACAAGCTTTTACGGCCCTAGAGTGATTCCCTCAAACAACTGGTGCATTTAAAAGGTTAGCAAATCACGCTAAATGTAATGCTAGTGCAGCGTGGGCCACCAAAGTGCTTTTCCTTCATCGGTACGAACAGTTACCATTGCTGAAACAGGGCGGCCCGTATCGATCCAGGAATGAGAAGGTATATTTGTTGCGATCAGACACAAATACACAGAAAAGTAAAAGTTCACAGACTAGCTAAAAAGACATTTAAGCTAAGCTAGCTCCTGAGTAACAGAAGCACTACTCTAGCTCATATACAGCAGCATTTGAAAGTTTGGGAACCCCTTGCAGAATCTGTGAAAATGTAAATGATTTTAACAAAATAAGAGAGATCATACAAAATTCATGTTATTTTTTATGTAGTACTGTCCCGAGTAAGATATTTTACATAAAATATGTTTACATATAGTCCACAAGCTTGGTTCTTAATACTGTATGTGGTTACCTAGATGATCTACTACTGTTTTTTTGTTTTGTGATGGTTGTTCATGAGTCCCTTGTTTGTTCTGAACAGTTAAACTGAGAACTGTTCTTCAGAAAAATCCTCCAAGTCCTGTAGATTCTTCAGTTTTCCAGCATCTTTTGCATATTTTAACCCTTTCCAGCTGTGACTGTATAATTTGGAGATCCATCTTTTCACACTAAGGACAACTGAGGGACTCAAACACAACTATTAAAAAAAGGTTCAAACATTCACTGATGCGCCAGAAGGAAACACAATGCATTAAGAGCTGGGGGGGTGAAAACTTTTGAACAGGATGAAGATGTCCAAATTCGTCTTATTTTGTTGGAATATCTTTTTTTTTTTCATATTTAGTACTGCCCTTTGGAAGCAACAGATGATACTTGCATGTTTCCCAGAAGACAAATTAATTACAATCTACCTTGATCTTCAAAAAGCCCCTCCCCCCCAACTGTCCTCAGTGTGAAAAGATGGATCTCAAAATCATAGTCACTGCTGGAAAGGACTGAAATATGCAAAAGATGCTGAAAAACTACAGATTCTGCAAGGGGTTCCCAAACTTTCGCATACCACTGTACTGGTTTAAAACTGTTTGCACTAAGAACGATTACTATAACGATGACTATATAGCTATAAAGTTTTAATAAATCAATCTAATTTTATGATAACACACAACTCCAAACTACAATTTGGATACAACAAAAACGACACAGGAACTGCGCTGGAATCATGCTTAGTTAGCTAATATATATAGTCGAGATGAAATCAAAGTGGCGGCAGATCTTTTATTCTGTATTTTTTACACATATCAGGGTTTAACAATTGGGAACTTGGCTCTATTTCTCAACTTGGCCTGTGATTGGATTTTGAGATGGCCGCTGCACTCAAAAGTGGAAGCATGCCTTTTATGCCAACTTTAAATTAGCTAGCTAATATCAACTTAGCTAGCTTTCTAGGAACACCCGAGTTACCTCAGCAACTGACAAGTGGCCAATCAGAGAGGCTGATTCGAAACCAGGTCTAAATCAAAGCTCTGCTTCTGGCTTCCTCTAGAATACCAGCAGCGTCCGAACTGTGCATTCCATACATACCCTGGACCCACACACTTCCACATGTGTCCTAATCGAAGTGTTTGTTTATGTAAAGAGAGAGCTCGGCACGTGTTCTGTGTGCAAAAGTCTCCTCAAATGCAAACATGCACATAAAAATGGGATGAGCAGGACTGTAAAACAATAGGGTACTACAAGTACAAGATTTTGAAGAGGTACAACGAGTACCAGTGAGTGCCAAAGAGCATCTTCCCGTTTACCGCTCTCAGTGCTAAGTGGTCCAAATATGCTCTGAGAGCTGTTAAAAGTTTTCTTCGCCTTTCTAAACACTCCCTTCCACTTTTCTTCATTTCACATTCCTTAAACTACATAGTCACACTACTAACAAACACAAGCATTACCGTAATATACCACGGTTTTACCATGTAACGTTACTTTAACTTCAAAAACAATGGTATTACCATGCTACATATCCACTTTATTCTTCAACGAGGAAGTATGCCTATGGGCGAGACTTCCAGTTCATTTCAGTACAAACGAGTGTGTTCATAATTAAGATAATACATTAAACTAATATGGTAAGACACACCAATTTGCAAAACCAAGCAAAATGAGCTGTTCTGTACAACTAAAAATAGCTGGACACGGATGAGATCAGAAGCCGCACCAGCTCTTACGGGAACAATAACGTGGATAAAAGAACATGATATAAAAAAATAAAAAAAAAAAAAAACAATCGCTGCGTCCGAAAGCCTAGTCAGCTGAAGGTACAGAAGAAAGTACCTCCAGAGACAGGAAGTGAAGCAGAATTTGAATTTGGACGTGCCTTGATGTCTTCCTGCCTTGGAATGCTGCCCCCGAAGACAGCATTTTAGAGCTTTCGGACGCAGCCAATATAATTTACAATTAGAAGTCGACCGATATATTGATTTGCGGAACTAATGGTTATTGGCAGAAAACCATGCCGATAGTTTTTTTCCGGGTTGGGTCCATTGCTGGAGCGGCTGAGAAGGCCGTCCTTATACAGCAAAGTCCCTACAGCACGACAGCGGCCTCTACTGGCAGAAATCACTGACACTGCGCGCTGCACAGAGCGAGACACTTAAAAGGCGGATTTAAAACATAGACAACGAAACTGTGTGTACAATGCATGTTTTCATGTCATTACTAAGCAATGAATTTGTTGACTAGATGCTGCATTAGTGGCGAAAAGACAGCAGTATACTTTAGCCCGTTTGGTGATAAAATAAAGTCTTGCAGACCGCCGCTTGAATTGAACGCAACGCATCCAGTGTCTGTGATACCGGATAGCTGCGAGTTCTTCTAGCTGTACTTTTACCCATTGTGTGACTAACATATTTTTATATTTTGATTAAATAACCACAGATGTTCTAGAATAGAAGCAGTTAAATTGTGAAGGTGCACAATATCCATATGTATGCAATTTCAGTACTAAGGCCTTTATGTAGATATATAAAGATGGCCATCTTTAGTCTGATTGTTGATGTAATGGTAGCACTTTACAATATGAGTCCATTTGTAACATTAAGATTGATAAAAGCTGTAGAATAGAAGTATTGTTACTTGTTAGAGTGTGTTAATTTCAGCATTTAGTGATAGATTTTAAAAATTTTAGTTGCTTTTGTTAACATTAATGAATAATTAACTAACTGCAATGATAAATATATAAGTAATATTAATATTTTTATTCATTTACAAAGTATAGTTCAGTAGGCTACTTTTTTTTTTTTTTTTTTTTAAATAGTAGAGCATTATTTATTTTCTGTTCAGTATCCATTTTAAAAACTATCGGTCGATTAATCGGTATCGGCCAGTGTGGTCCAACCTAGTTATCAGTATCTGTAAAATCCAATATCGGTTGACCTCTAATTACCATGGTATGACTAATAATCACGACAATACCATGAGTATGTGTTGACGCCATAGGTTCTTTTTGTATGTTATCATGGTTATACCATTTTTTTTTTTTTTTTGTATATTGTACCAAGGTAAACCCATTTTTTAAAAATATTTAATTCAAAATCCATGGCACTACATTGTTACAAAAGATTATTAAAAGACTATCGCCACAATAACAAATAAAACCAATGGAATGTATATTGTATTCAAAAATTCTAATGATGATGCTACAGGTTAGCATGGCAATACCATGTTTTATAAGAAAAAAAAATTAAATAAAATAAATAATTAATCTGCACTTGTAATCTTTAAATCAAAAACATTGATGTCCCCTCCCCTCTCAATCTCTTTTCTTCATGACATAAGACTCAAAAAAGGGGCTGGACTATGCTGACTGTCCAATGACCAGTCTTTTAGCACCCTACGCCAGGACTTTGATTGACAGGCGATCTGACCAGTCATAACGTCGAATCCGCCATTTTGTTCGCCAAACAAACCAGACATGAAAGGTAAATTACAGTCAGTAGAGTCAAGCTTGAAGATGGTGTATTGATGTCTTTCCACAGTTGAGACAACATACCATCTGATGTTCATTTATGTGTATTTCATGCTATAACTAGCAGAAAGAGATTGTTTAAGAGCTTAAAAAAATACGATTTACATATGAATCGCGATTCAGTCTTCAAGCGATTCACGTCAATTCACAAATTTCAAAAAACAATTTTCTAGTTAATATAATAATAATAATAATAATAATAATAATAATAATAATAATAATAATAATAATAATAGCATGATGTTTTTGGACCGTAACAGCAATGGAGGAGGAAAAACAAATGCATCCTGCCCCATTTTCAGTGAGGTCAAGTGTTTGGAAAAATATTATATTAATTATTGATCTTTTGTTATTATGGGAAGTATTCGGAAAGGGATGGAAAACAAACAATGGGTTCTACGGAGCCACTAAAAGAGACGTGGTTAGCCGATGACTTTACTAATCAATGATTGGCTCTTTCATTTAGAAGGTGGGGCTTATTCGCCATATATGGGGTGTTGTACTTTCTCCCATACATAAGTAAGTGTGCACAGTCTTCCTATATATAAAGGCTTTGAACGCAATCACCTCAGTTCAAGCGGCACGTGAACCGATCATCTCTTCCTCTTTACTACTAGTTATAGCATGAAATAAACATGAATAAGCATTAGAATTATGTTGTCTCAACCATAGAAAGACAACAACACATCACAATCCACTGATGGTAATCTAACTCTCCTATTTGGGTTGTTAGACAAAATTAGATTATGATTAGTTAGATCACCTGTCAATCAAACTCCCAGGAAAAAAGTGTAAAATCCCATCCTACATTCCAGAAGCCATTTCACTTGTATATACGTCAAAATAAGAAAGAACAGACTATCACAACTTCTGTTTCATCCCGACTTTAAATTCTCGACTACATACTAGATTGTTTGGGCAGGGTTTTAAGAAAAGGGGGCGTGTCTATTTCAGTAGGTAAGTCTGACAAGTGTTCCAGAATGGTTTACAACCATAAGTTCACTCTTTATTGTATAAGGGGCACAATATCTTTATTATTAACATTAAACCTTGTCAAACTGTTAACAATACAGTTAAAATAAATGGCCAGTTGGTTAAAAGAACTAATTATAATATCAGCAATCCATAAAGAAGATTCCTAGCTAGCAGTGAATTTTTTTTTTTTTAAAGAGGATACACAGATCTCTTCAGAGGCTAATATAGACTGACTGTCTCTTTCCTGTTGTTTTTCTTTCAGCTCCCTTTCCTCACTGTGGAACTGTGTTTCAGAAGACAGCCCAACCTTATGTGCCCAGCTCTCTCTCTTTGTGTGTGTACCGAATATAGGTCACCTCATATAACTCCAACCTCGACTTATAAAGCACAAACAGGCATATAAGTGCAAGCATGCACCCACTCACCCAATGACTGGCCACATATGACTAGAACACAACAAGAAAGATTTATAGGCTTTCACGCTGTGCATATCCTCAAGTGTGTCTGTGTATGTATGGGATACAGAAGAACTGCCCTCTCGCCCAGCCCAGTAGAAAGCGGTCAACGATCCTCAGGAGGAAGTAGGCTTAATATGCAGACTAAATAATGTCTTACTGAACATCTAAAAATGCAGAAAGGTTAGTGTGAGGATTCAGAGCAGAGGAAAGAAAACATCATTACCTCCGAATATAAACAGTAGAAGTTAATGAAAAGTCGCCATCAAGACGGTGTTTACTTAGCATACATATTTGTCCCGAGAAGTTAACTAAATATGACAAACTATCCCTTTGATCTCTGTTTGATGATGCTCTCACTTGGAAAAATGAATCATAAATCATTTGTATTACTGTAAAATGTAATAGCGTTCCTGGAGGCAGGGCTTTTAAAACTATTTTACACCAAGGAGGCTTTTTTTTTTTGAGGGACACACTTTCTTAAATATATTTCAATGGAAAAGGTCAATAGACCCAGTTTCCAAATCTCTGCTTTAAGAAGTAGGGTTAGTTACTGTAAGTTTTATTTATAATTATCTTCATATAAAAAATAATAGGCACCCGAGAACATGTATGCATGTATCAATGTCAGTATTTCTTACAACCCTGACCAATGTAACCAGCCCACAATGTATATATGTCTGCACACAATAGCCTGCTCTGGCTTTCTGAAAAATCTATATGCTTCAGGGTAGTGACACGTTAAAGCAAGGCAGCATCTGGAGAGCAGAGCGGGACACACACACCCATGCACACAAAAAAGATCCGCGGCCAACAGCCTTGCTCACGGCTATAAAACGGTTAGCGATTCGGGGAAGGCCCTGGCTTGCACAGCTCGTAGAGGATATACAACCCTGGATGCACACAACCACCGCAGCTACAGAAGGGGTCGCCAGGAACCTCCGTGACCTTGCAGAACCCAATGACCTCCACGTTGCTACTGAGTACAAATGCTGCCTGTGCAATCCAATTAGACGTTGCCATTCAAAATCGGCGGAACTAAAGTAATTGAATGTACAGGAATAAACGAAGGAAACGACCCTTTAATAACCCACCTGGGTGATTAGGAGAATTCCGATTGGACGACTGCTGGAAGCTTGAACCGATGAGATTTGACGGTCTGTGAGAAGGGGTGCGGTCAACATTGTCCTGGAGAGAAAAATGGAAAAGGTCAGACAGTTCGAGGAGGAACATAAATGTGACCCTGGACCACAAAACCAGAAATTGAGAAATTGAGATCATCTGAAAGCTGAATATACAAACATACATGAAGAGAAGCATGTATATACCCCAATACTTTATAAAATGAGAACTTCATATTCTAGTGTGCTTCTAATGTGGATACTTTTAATCTTTATTGGAAAATTGAGGATTTTTTGTCATCACTTACCCACCCTGGAACACCATTTTAAGGGGGGTTGGGCTAGTTTGGAGTAGCAATTAGGCAGGTTTTGCTGTGAAAACCTGGCAACCCTGGTGAAATGTCACATTTTTGCATTGTGCTTTGAAAACAGCTGTGAACAGCCTAGAATTATGCTTTCAGTTCAAACAGAAATCTTATACAGTATTACAATGTGTCCATCTAAAATGGTAATTGTGCATTAAGGGGTCATCGGACGCAAACTTCACTTTTACATGTTGTTTGAACATTAATGTGTGTTGGCAGTGTATGTACAAATCTACCCTATAATGATAAAAATCCATATAGTGGTTTTTACTTAATCTGTAAAAATAATATCCCCTTTTTCAAATCGAGCCATTCTAAGATGCCTGTCGAAGGCCTTTCTCATGATAGTTGACTGACATGAGCGCATGGGCGTCGGAAGCAAAATAAATGTGGCTGGGTCCTCCCCCCCTAAAAATTAGTATATGCCATTTTCTGTAGTCTGGTGCCTTTTAATTAACGGAATAGGCCGCCTTGTTTGCAGGGGTTACTAACGTTACCACAATAAGAAGATGGCTGTTAAGACATGTTTCCAGTGGCGTAGGTGGTAAAGCGAGTAGTTAGTGTTTTCTGCCGCGAACGACCCGAGTTCGCGTCCGCCTATTGCCGAAATTGTTCTTCTGCTTTTTCACATCTCATTTTACATCGGAAAGGCATTTGTTTTCAGGAAAAATAAAAATGAAGGAAATAATCGAGAAGTCTGAATAGAGTATTGTGTAGGGTTAGGTGTATCTGAGCAGCAGATACATTTAGATGCTTTGTTTACTTTGCTGTGTTCGGGAGTGCAGCAGGGGCGAATAACTAGTGAAAACATAGAATGGAGTTTAATTAATATGCAGTGGCGTAATGCAGGGTATACCCAAGTATACGGCGTAAACCAACTTCTTTATCTGTCGGCTTTGCTTATGCCCACTTCTAAATCCCCTCTGATGTGCATAACTCCGTAGTATCCTGTATTAGCCAAAATCATGACAGTCCATCAGTAGCTAATCAAATCGCATGTGAATAAATGCAAATACTCCCTAAACACACCCAGTAAAGATAGTGATGTGGTCAGGACCGTGGGGCCGCTTCCTTTGAAATATGTTTGATGATTGCGCCTGATGTGCCCGCGCGCGCTCCATCCACCGTAGATGCTGCCTGTTCATACGCTTGAGCATGGAGTTTAATCTATTATTAGGGCATTCGTCATGTGGAATGGATTTGACTGATGGCGTTCTAAAAAGTGCACAGACATATTCGCTGAATTAGAGATGGAAAAAGTGGCTGGGTCCGACATCATTGGTCTTCAAAAGTGGGTGGGTCCTGTCCCACTCACATTCAATGGTTCCGACAGCCATGCATGAGCGTCTTACCTCAGATCAGCTGTAACAGTCAGACCTCCATTGTTTCGATGCCGGAGCAGGAATGCAAGTTAGACAAAAACACCGACTGAACGATTGAGGTGTTGTGTTGCTGGATGTAATAATGAACATAGTGATCGTCATTTACTCCCGACATCTGAGCCGCTGAAGATGCAGTGGATTACATTTGTTTGTGAAGGGAATGCGGCTCCCGATCTAAATAAATGCGTCTATGTTTGCGCAAATCATTCGTGATCCAACTTCACCTTTTATGAATCTCTGCAATCACCTTTCCTAATAATGTGCTAGTTAGCCAGTTTTGCGGATAAATGCGCTAAATGCGGATAAAGTAAACAACCTCTGAGAGAAGCAGAGAGAAGAGAGGGGCGGGGCCAGCAGAGCTCATTTGCATTTAAAGGAACAATCCCTCAGAATGGGATCATTTTTGCAGAGCTAAAAAGGGTGTTGTTTTACACAACCATTGAGAATTTTTAACCAAAGTATATTATAGACTTTTCATTAAGACCCTAAAGAATCATATCAACTTGTGGAAAATAGGCATCCGATGACCCCTTTAACAACTGTCAACTATGTCGGTATGCAAATGCATGCTCTGAACTTTCATTTTCTTATTTTGGTCATGCATGCGGACCTGATCTCTGTAAAAGAACATTTTGAATTTATATGTGCATAACCTAAAACAAACTGATGCCAAAGATACAATATATATTGTATGTGGACTAAATGCAAAAACAGAATCAATGCAAACAAAAAATATATATAATGCATATCTTTGGCAGTAGCAATTACATGCATATATGTGTATATGAAAGTCCCATCCATCATTCCCAATGCATCAACATAGAACGACGAACAAAAAAGGCAAACTATGCGCACAGCAACGGCTCTAGCGCTCTCAAACCGCACACACAGTCTCACACCATATAATTCAAAGCAGAATGCACAAAGCTAGAAGAAGAAGTCCAAGAAGAAAAAATAATAAAAATAAAGCCACATTTTCAATTTCCAGTTTTCTAGGAAACCTAAGAACATGGAAGCCGAGTTTCCAGGAACTAGCCTCTGCCAGAGGTCCCCATGCTCTCTTTTCTGCCTGCCTTCTTTTTATTTCTCTCTTCTGCTCTCTCTTCATGCTGCACCAAGCCAGCCGGCTCTCAGAAAAGAGAAAAACATCTATAAAAACGAGAAGGGAAATTTACAGCTCTGAGAAAGCCTCTCTAATGCTTTAGCCAGTGTACTGTTAATCTTGCACAGTGTTAAAAGACCAAAAAAGTCAACAAATGCTGCGCACCAACACCAACAGAAAGTGTTCAGTTTTTATTCGCTCATTTAAACACAGTTTAATTTTGGCCATAATACTTCAAATTCAAACTGTAAAGGCTTTTTACACATTTTTACTCTCTTCAAGCAAGCACAAAAGTGGAACGCACCAGGATCTGTAGCAGGGGATGACAGAAGAATGCAAGAGGGTGTGTGTATATGTGTATGTGTGTGTGTGTGTTGTACTTGGATGGGCTCCAGGCCTTGTGTCCGTTATGTAAACCTTAACCCCCCAGCTGATTCCACAGGGCAACAAAGGCGGTGAATTTCCTAGAAAGGCAGGTCACATGACCCGTGCAGAGCCTAGGCTATTGACTAGGCTAAAGAGTGGTTAGAAAGCCAAAGTATTTTAGAGTTGACCTCTGACCTCGAAAGCTATAACTTGGCCGTTCGAGGCACTGCTGTGATACACAAACACATTGACAAACATAAACACAACTACTCAACTTTCCCATTGGGCTCTTGGCAACCAGACACCCGGCTATAAACCTGAAACACAATTCCAAGTCTCCTTATGACCTATGACCTCTGACCCTAATCTTTATCCTTATTAACTACAAGCAACTTAAGACCTGCAACTCTCCACGTAACTTATCCCTAACCATAACTAAAGAGGAAGAGAAATAACAGATGACAGACTGACTGAACTAAGTGAGTTACTAAAGAAGATTAAACAAAGAAGTACTGAATAAGAATACATATATAGAAATACTTTAAATCAAGAAATAAAAAAGGACTGTAGACCAAAAAAAAAAAAAAAAAAAAAGTGAAAACTAATAGGAAAATATAGTGATAAACCAGTATTACAACTCTGGCCAACGTTAAAAGTTCTGTTTTATCATCTAAATATATAAATGAACCTAAAAAGTAAATTCATTTAAATTTAAACATGATTATAAAATGTACAGTATGATTGATATTTTATAATTTCTAAAACCCTAGGGTTTCTAATTTATTTAATTGTTTATTTATTATTTTTTCAATGTATAAGTATTGTTGAAATTGTGCATGCTTGAATATATATAGCAATACTGATAAATCTATGAAAAAATAATAATAAACTCTAAATTCATAATCATCTAAATAAATTAATTAACCTAAAAAGTAAATTAATTTTAATTTAAGTATAATTATATATGTGCAAAATTAGCTATATATGACATCATAATATGATATCATATGGCATGATAATATGCATATATATATATGTATGAAATGCATATACAAAAATGCATATACAAATTGAGATTTGCTAATTACTTTTAACAGTGTTTTTAAAGATTAACTCTGAAACATAAAAAGAATATTATTATATTTAAATAATTTTTTTTTTAAGTTTATTCATTCATTTATTACTTTTCAGTGTACTTGTATTGTTGAAACTGTGCATGCTTAAATATATAACTTTAATGATAAATCTCTGAAATAATTAATAATAAATACATAAATATTAAACTAAATTTATAATAATCTAAATATACAAATAACCCTAAAAAGTAAATTCATTTGATTTTAACCACCATTATATAAAATATTATACACTGATTGATTGATATTATTATAAAACATAAAACATTATACAAAAATATACAAGCATCCACAATTTCAACAATACTGACAAATCTTTTAAAAATAAATCCATAAAAAATATCTTAAATCTTTAATTTCTCAAAATGAAATCATTGCACAAATATGTAAATACATTGTTAAATACATGACTAAATTGTTAATAAACCCATAATTATTAAATTAATTATTGAAGTATCAAATGCATGAATAAAACTATGTTGTATTTCACTGTAGCAATAGTTTGCATCACTTTTTTATTATATCTTTGTATTCATTTTAATCTAAAGTCACTGGATTTCTGGTTTTATTAAGAATTGAATTATTTATTTTACAATTTGATTTAAATTTGAATTAAGTTAGCCCTTCACAGAGAGATGATGCATGATTTGCAATAAATAAATAAATAAATGCTCCAGTAGAATATGGCCCCTTTAATGCTTCAAAGAGAAAAAGAGCAGAACCACAGTGCAAGCCAGGGTGCTTGAGTTGTGTATGCCTAAAGTGAATATTTGGGCTGTGTTGCCCCCCCTGTTTGGGAAGATCCAGGCCAGGTGCCTGTGGCTCTGAGAAACCCCCTGCAGAGTTATATACGGCCACAGACAGAGGGCGGCCCACACCCCTGCCTTCACTGTATACACTCAAGCTCTGCCACGTTCACAAGCACCAGCCACTTGCATAGACAACCCGGGTGGGGGTAGGGAAGAGGGGGGGAGGGTCTGAGAAAGAAACAGCCTCTGAAAGTGTTAGATCGTTTATAAAAGTTAAACCAAAGGAATCATATTAGAGCGAGAAGACAAGGAGAGTCAAATACAGAGAGAGGGCTGACTGCGTAGCCCGGGTATAAATAGCAACAGCCGCCACTTTGCATGTCAGCATGTCAGCTGTGTGGCACCATGGCAACGCCATGGCGACGAAAGGCATGCTGACATGCCACAGAACCCTTGGGAACTGCTGTGCTGAAACGATGCGTCTCCTCATGCTGGTTCAGGAAGATTTGCACATGTGAGCGTTCAGGTTTTCCGTGCATATTCCGCTTGAGGAGTCATTACGGCACGGTCAGGAAACACTGACACAGTGCCCTGCTGAACTTCAAAGCTCTGTAGACTCCATTGCTTCAGAGGGAGCAATGCAGATACTGCTACACTATGGTTTACCTGGTAGTTTGGATGGTGGAGGAAATAGTCTGGACATCCAGCTAAGGCCATACTCAGAGTCCCCGCAACTGGTGTGAGCTGTCACATGCACCTCCGACGTCCTGCGCAACAGACTGAGAGAAAAACAGAGAGAGATTAAACTTTATGTTTAGAAAGTGGTATTTTGTTTGTGAGCAAATCCGTGTTTTTTAAATGAATCATTTAAGGGAATGACTCAAACTCATATTTTTGGTCTCGCTTTCTTTGAAGCTTGTGACAGCTTTCCTGTTTTCATGGATTTAAGTGTTGTAAAGGACACTTTTATTAGTTGGACTTACTGAACCAATATGTAAACAAACTGAATCAGTGAGGAATCTTTGAACAAGTCAGTTAAGTGAATGATGAGTCACTAGTAGAACAAATGACTCACTTGTCACCACCTTTTTGGTCTAACAATGTAACATGCAGAATGAGAAACTAAACCAAACAAATCTTTTTGGTGAAGAGATTCAAAAACCCCTACTACTTTAATGCTAAATGTGTTAGTAAACCCTGACTTATGATAAACCAAAATGCTTTTGTTTTGCATTTTTATGATACAACACGATTATGTTTTCTTTACAATTTATATTATATGCATAGTATTTTAAAGTCGCAGAAAAAACAGCAATACCAACTTCATTTCTTCTGTACTATGATGTTAATTTGAGTAAAACAGATATCGAAAATTAAAAAAATATATATATAAGTGCTGTCAAACAATTAATCGCAACCAAAATTAGAGTTGTTGTTTACATCATATGTGTGTATTGTGTATATTTTTGTTATGCATTTATAAATACACATACATACAATATATAGTTTGAAAATATTTACATGTATATACTTTAGTGCTCTCAAACGATTAATCACGATTAATCACATCCAAAATAAAAGTTGTTTATATCATGTGTATACTGTATAGTAATTATGTACATGTAAATACACACATACAGTACACATTAAAAATAAGAGTTTTTGTTTGCATAACATATGTGCTTGTACTGTGTATATTTATTATGTATATATACAATTTATTATGTACACATACAGTATATAGTTTGAAAATATTTATATGTATTTACTTGTATATATTTATATTCATATTTATATTATACATAAATATTTAAACAACAATTTTCTGAAATATATACATGCACGTGTATTTATATTTACATAAAATACACGGTACACACACATATATATTATGTAAACAAACTTTTATTTTGGATGCACTTCATTGCGACTAATTGTTTGACAGCCCAATTTATGTCATATAATTGGCATTATATATAAATACTTTTAATATATAAACAACTTTTGTGTGTGTGTTATTTCAGAAGAATTGAATTATGACATTTAAAAACAGGAAGGGTGAATTTTTATTTTATGCCGAAGTGAAAATTGCAAAATGATTAGTATTAATTTAAAACATTTGTAGCTTTAAAGGGGTCAACAGCATTTTTTTTATTTTGTTTTCTGAGGTTAATTTATAATTTTAGTGTGACTTTACATTAAAAAAAAAGACATCATAATATAGAGGGAACAGAGTATTTTCTATTTTGTTTTCTCCCGAACGGTTTGTTTTTATAGGCGAGGCACGTTCAAGATTCACAAACGCCCACTGATATGATCGGCTAACAGCTTTCCTTAGAAAAATAACAGATGGATGGATCTTTTACTTTCAGTCTCTCTATACAGCCTGCATCATACTGTCTTGTATATAAATGAATGCGTAGTAAAGTAAAGCAAACAAACAAACAGTGTTTCACTCGTGATCAGGAGCTCCTTCCTAATTTGACCCTGTGTTTACATCTGTTACACTGGATGCGGCACAGACTGACAGAACAAATCCCCGATAGTAAACAGGTCCCGTTCTATTTGAGACATACTCCAAGCTTTTGCAATACGGTGTTAGGAGTACAAGGAAGGTAATTCAAAGACTATTTTTCACAACTTTAATCTTATAATGACATCTGTATGGTTCTGTTAATGGAGTAGTCCTGTGTTTGCGTCTCTATAGTATTTCCTACAAATGCGTATCAGTGGGCGGGGCTAAACAGGTAGTGATGTTGAAGCAGGCATTAATTTTCTCCTACAGAGGTGGGCTTTCGCCTCATTATTATGCCATAAAGTGGCACATTCCAAAACAAGACATTTTTTAAGCATGGTTTCAACAAAAACTGTTTTTAAACTAACAGGAAAAGTTTTGAGTTTTGAAACTTACAGATGTTTATAGTACACTGACCTGCTATATATCAAAAGATTAAGGGAAATTTGATTTCTCAGTTCATGACCCCTGTAATAAAAGCAGCACTCAAGCTGTATGAACTCCACAAATTTGTTTAAAACCAGATCATCATGTACTCCAGCATGAGCAATGAGCTTTTTGTACTCCAGCAAAAGCAATGAAATTTTCTTCTTTTTTTTTTTTTTTTCTTTTCAAAGTTGCTTCTCAACTCATTCCTATTCTTGCGCAAGGCAACTTATAAGTATACTGCTATAGATATACTAATCAGTGCATGTGGTAAAACAATCAAGCACTGATACTGGTATGGGCAGTTTGTGACTGTAATACTTTGTCCGCTGTAGCACTTTGACACCCAGCTTGTTTGACACAGCATGCTACATGACAGAATCCACTACTTAAAATAGCACTTCACCATTTCAAACTTATCTTGAGAGAGCTGGGAGATGGGGGCTGTGCTGCGGTAGGGCTTTAAAAATGTGCAGGAACAAAACTGATTGGGAAAGAATGAAAGAACAAGCTGGAGAAAGACAAAAAGTGTAAACTGAAATAGAGTTTTGATTTCCATCCCAGAACATTTTGACCAAACGTGCTTGGAAGCACCAAAGCACTTTCTGACAGGGTACTTTAGCAGTGCATGAAAGTACAAACTGAGGATCAGTAAGCCCAAATGTGTGGTGCTCAATGCTGGATTCAAGGCTCAACCCTGGAGCAGCTGAACAGCATGAGCACAGCACCAAAATTTCAAATTAACATCCAACATTGAAAGACCGTTCAGGCCCGCTACGCATCAATGGCCAAGCTCATTATACTGACAGAGAAGAAAAGCGACACACATTCGCGCACATACACAGCGATTCTTGCTGATGATTGAGACCGCACTCTTAGGTTATGTCTGTTAGGTCACCAAAGATGGTTCAGTCAGGTGCATTAAGTTTAAAAATGACTAGTCAGAGGGTTCCCTGAAAGACTAATAGATAACCCTTAAAGGGACAGTTTACCGAAAAATGAAAATTCTGCCTTAATTACTCACCCTCATGGCATTCCAAACCCATAAGACATTTGTTCATCTACGGAACACAATTAAGATTTTTTTGATGAAATCTGAGAGCTTTCTGGCCCTGCATAGACAGCAATGCAACTGACACTTTTAAGGCCTAGAAAGGTAGTAAAGTACATTGTTAAAATCGTCCATGTGACATCAGCGGTTCAACCGTAATTTTATGAAGCGATGAGAAAACTTTGTGAAAAAGAAAACAAAAATAACAAAAAATGCTGTGGTACTCTCATGAATGTGTGTCGAAGACACCAAAGAGAAGAAATTGTTGAATAAAGTCATTATTTTTGGTTTCTTCGCACACAAAAAGTATTCTCTTAGCTTCATAAAATTAAGATTGAACAATTGACGTCACATGGACTATTTTAATATCCTTACTACCTTTCTGGACCTTGAACGTGACAGCTGATTTGCCGTTTATGCAGGGTCAGAAACGGGGGCTGCAACGATTCCTCAATTCTATTCGAGTATTCGATTTTTAAGAATTCTCAATTGCATTTTGCCCTTGTCGAGTAAGTGGCGAATTATACATATTAAACACAGGAGAATACATCAATATCTTTCCTTAATATGCTAACTGTTCAACAGTTTAAACCCCTCACGCTGCATTTACACGTTTTGATGTCCATACAATCTAGAAATTACAGTGGCTGTAGCTTTTCTATCGTAAAGAAATGTCCAAATATTAAAGATGAAGTCATCGGCAACAATAGCCTCGTGGTTAGTGCATCGACAAATAGCGCAACTGCGCTCACGGCTACCCAAGTTCGAATCCTGTCTCAAGGTCCTTTGCCGATCCCGCTTCCCTCTCTTCTCCCAGCTCTTTCCTGTCATCTCTCATCTCTCTACTGTCCTATCACAATAAAAAGGCATAAAAAGGCCAAAAAGTAAAAATAAATAAATAAATGTAAAAAAGGATTAATTGTCCACTTGAATTAAATGTTTATGAGTCAAAGTTAAACACGGATTAGATCACACAGTAAAGTGTAAACAATCTTCAGGCCGTTCGCACCCTCTGCAGGCATTTCAATGGTTACTCCACCCCAAAATGAAAATTGTGTCACAATTTCAGATATTTTGGATTAAAACTTTATTTTGGATTTTGACTGTCCCATTAACTGCCAGGTAAATACCTCTGTCAAGCCCTAAAAAATGTAAGAAAGGCATCGTCAAAATAGTCCATCTGCCATCAGTGGTTCAACCTGAATTTTATGAAGTGACGAGAATACTTTTTGTATGCAAAGAAAATAAAAATAACGACTATTCAACAATTTGTCTCATCTGCATCTTGTGAGTGCCATTTTGGATAGTATCCCCTGTACACAAACAGCGTACGCTGTTCTCTATCAGCTGCGTCACACGTACAGGGGACACTACCCAAAATGGCGCTACGCTGATGCACTGAGACTAATTGTTGAATGAAGTCGTTATTTTTATTTTCTTCGCATACAAAAAACATTCTCGTCGCTTCATAAAATTAAGGTTAAACCACTGATGGTAGATGGACTATTTTTACGTCGTCTTTCATATTTTTCTGGGCTTTACAGTGGTATTTACCTGGCAGTCAATGGGACATTTTCAAACCTCCTGGTTTTCATCCAAAATATGGGTGAGTAATTAATGACAGAATTTTCATTTTTGGGTGAACTACCCCTTTAAGAAAGCCTGTAAAATTAGGTTTAGTAGCCAAATAAGACAGGTTCTTGTGTTCACAAATAGACTAATGAATGAAATTCACGAGTTCGCACTTACATATAATCAGATTGAGCAAATATTATGCACATTTGGTGTGCTTTCTTAGGGAAGGGTGCTGAGCTTGGAATTTAGCCTGAATCCAGAGAACTCCCCCATATCCCGAGCTGGGATAGCAATAGTTAGAAGTGAAGAGTTATGGTTTAGGGGGATGCCAGAAAACTGTCATGGGACAAAGGTAAGTTGCCTGCATATATATTTACTATCATGCTAATTGAGTTGATTATACGAACATTCTCCTCCCAAAATGTATTAATATAACATCATAAATAGTGTAAGACGCAGCTCATAGACCAAATACATCCATCTGAATGTGTTTGGTTGCAGTGGGACTTTAAAACAGATGAATTTCCAATGCACACTGTCAAAGCGCAACAGATTGTCAACCATCTCTACTTGAAAAGAAGCCCTGCATGTGTTCAAAGAGCATAGTATTGTCTAAAACTTCTGTATATACTAAACACCACACGCTAAACTCATATGTCATAATCTGAAAACCACATGTGCCTGGTTGACAACAATGAAGTCATTCTTAACAGAAAATACTGATGAAACTTGTGAAATCGTTATGGTTGAGGTTTTAAAGCCTGCGTGAAGTCCAGATGCATGACGAATTGACTTTCCGTAACTGCCTCTGTGCTTTTTAGATTCACCAGGGTTCATTCTCAGCATCTTCTGGTGATTCGAAGAATAAAAAGGGACAGAGGCCCTAACATGATGTTGAAATCCACAAAAAAAAAAAAAAAAAAAAAAAAAGGAGAAAGTCTTTCCAAGTTCAAGTGGTTCCAGTTCATTTATCTTCACCTCCCATAGTTTTGAGTGCTGATTGACAGAGGCTCTATTGTTGTCGGTTATGTAATCCAACCTGTTATTGTTAAGATATCAGACACTACATAAAGCTGCCACATACCGATATGGTCCACCAGTGTTTTGGGTAGCGCTCCGCACAAGAACCGACAAGAACCGCTGTGTATACAGCAAAGCACAACTAGACTTGATGATGAGAAATATACACAAAGCTGTTATGAGTGGAAACTCATTGTTTAGAGATGGGTGAAATGCGTGATGTACCACGGTCTTATCGGGGAGGAAATTTAACAGGGTGAACAGATCCCACCACTGCCTCTTATGTCTTCTTAGGAATTTCAAGGCCTAGATGATCATTCCAAGAGTGTCCCGTCCTCGTCCTCCCTTTAGTACGTACATAAACACAGGTCAAGTGGCCCTCTTTCCTTCATAATAGAGTCATACCATTCTTTCTGGAACGCTCAATTAGGTTAACAAGACAACCACTTAGTCTGAAATCTTTTATTTACATCAGGAGTTACCCAGCACCAATGGATGGAAGAAAGTAACCTCAAGAGAAAAAACTGGCATTATGGGTATTGCCTTTGCAAGGACAGCCAGGTCAAATGGATCCAAAAACAACAAGATAAAAGTAACTTGAGCTTCACGTCTACTGCAACTTTGGCTAATTTAAATGCAAACAAGAACTGTAATGTATGCTGTGGAATGCCAGAATGCCTCATCCAGCTCCTCTTTACATCGTATTGTACTGGGTTGGAGCTGGGCTAATCAATATGTTGGCGTGAAAAGTGGTACACATGTGTAGAATTCGGAGACTTCAATATCCACGTGGATGATAATGCCTCAGGAGGAAACACAGAAGTCTTTTCAGCTGTATTTGTAGTGTAACTGTTTGTTATGTAATGCCCAACACATGGACTAAAATTCTGGCCAACACCAATTAGCCAATAATCGATAACAGATCTTTGGTCTGAATAAATAAAAAACAAAACATTAAAGTCTAAAATTAATTGTTCTGAGGTCTTCAACTCTGCTCTTGCAGAGCTACATTCCTGCAGACTTCAGTTCCAACCGTGCTCCAACACACCTGCTTGTAATTTAAGCAACCCTGAACACCTTGATTAGCTGGTTCAGGTGAGTTTGACTAAGGTTAGAGTTGAGCTCTACAGGATGGTAGCTCTCCAGGAGCAGTGTTGGAGACCTCTATTTTAAATGCTACAGGTACATTTCACCAGTGATGGATATGTTCCGTTTAAAAAGTATTTACACTTACTAAAATTATAAACTTTTGTTTTTGCCCCCATTTTTCATGAGCTGAACTCAAAGATCTACGACTTTTTCTATGTACACAAAAGGCCTGTTTCTCTCAAATATTGTTTACAAATCTGTCTAAATCTGTGTTAGTGAGCACTTCTCCTTTGCCAAGATAATCCATCTACCTCACAGGCATATCAAGATACTGATTAGACAGCATAATTATTTCACAGGTGTGCCTTAGGCTGGCCACAATAAAAGGCCACTCTAAAATGTGCAGTTTTATCACACAGCACAATGCCACAGATGTCGCAAGTTTCGAGGGAGCGTGCAGTCAGCATGCTAACTGCAGGAATGTCCACCAGAGCTGTTGCCCGTGAATTGAATGTTCATTTCTCTACCATAAGCCGTCTCCAAAGGCATTTCAGACAATTTGGCAGTACATCCAACTGGCCTCACAACCGCAGACCACGTGTAACCACACCAGCCCAGAACCACCACATCCAGCATCTTCACCTCCAAGATCGTTTGAGACCAGCCACCCGGACAGCTGCTGCAACAATCATAACCAAAGAATTTCTGCACAAACGGTCAGAAACCGTCTCAGGGAAGTTCATCTGCATGCTTGTCGTCCTCATCGGGGTCTCGATCTGACTGCAGTGCGTCCTTGTAACTGATTTGAGTGGGAAAATGCTCACATTTGATGGCATCTGGCACTTTGGAGAGGTGTTCTCTTCACGGATGAATCACGGTTTTCACTGTACAGGGCACACGGCAGACAGCGTGTATGGCGTCGTGTGGGTGAGTGGTTTGCTGATGTCAGGATCAGGTGGCCCATGGTGGCAGTGGGGTTATGGTACAGACAGGCGGATGTTATGGACAATGAACACAGGTGCATTTTATTGATGGCATTTTGAATGCACAGAGATACCATGACGAGATCCTGTGACCCATTGTTGTGCCATTCATCCACAACCATCACCTCATGTTGCAGCATGATAATGCACCGCCCTATGGAAGCTGAAAACATCCCTGTTCTTGCATGGCCAGCATACTCACCGGACATGTCACCCATTGAGCATGTTTGGGATGCTCTGGATCGGCACATACGACAGCGTGTTCCAGTTCCTGCCAATATCCAGCAACTTCGCACAGCCACTGAAGAGGAGTGAACCAACATTCCACAATCAACAACCTGATCAACTCTATGCGAAGGAGATGTCATGCAAATGGTGGTCACACCAGATAATGACTGGTTTTCGGACCCCCCGGTATACATAGAAAAAGTCTTAGATCTTTGAGTTCAGCTGAGGAAAAATGGGGGCAAAAACAAAAGTGTTGCGTTTATAATTTTTGTCAGTGTAGTTACAGTTACTAGTTACTTCTGACAAACAGTAACTGAGTTACATCATTATAAAACTATTTACCAGGGAAAGTAACTGTGTTACTTATTTAAAAAAAAAAAAAAAAGCAAGCAAATAACTTAGATGCCCCCAATGTTGAATATTGTCCGAAGTCCCAATATTGGACTTGTTTTGGACTGATTAGGAGAAACCAATGATGCATTGATAAAGCTTGGAAATGTCAGGATCATTTTTCATATAACTCCAATTAGATTTGTCTGAAAGAAGGAAGTCATATACACCTAGATTGTCTAGAGGGTGAGTAAATTATGGGCTAATTTTCATTTTTGGGTGAACTAACCCTTTAACTTTAGTTTATCTTTAAAGGGATAGTTCACTAAAAATAAAAAATTCTGTCATTAATTACTCTCCCTCAAGTCCTTCCAAACCTGTAAGATTTTCGTTTATCTTTGGAATTCAAATTGTGATATTTTTGTTCAAATCCGAGAGCTTTCTGAGCTTTCATATACAGCAATGGAACTACTAATATCAAGGAACAGAAGGGTAGTAATGACACTGTTAAAATAATTAATATAACATCAGTGGTTCAAACATTTCCGATAGGCATGCACTGTATTTTGACAACCAAAAATATTCAGCACAAAAAAGCAACAACAACAAAAAAGTAAATAATATAAATTTTAATAATTTATAGTTTTACCTCAAATAATTACGGTTTATCCACTCAGGGACCCGGTTTCGAAAAATAGCAGTTTCAGGTTCCAGAAACGCTGGGTCCTTTTGGATGAAACGGTCATATGTTACACAATTTTTACGTATACAGCTAAACACGTCTCAGTGTGGATGAAGCCCAAGGCATGGATAAATTTCTTATACCACTACATACCCAAGTAAAAATTCCAATACAACTTAGTTCAATCTGACAGGCAGAAATTCTCAGAACCTTCCAAGACTTCCAAAGTCTTTCACTCCACCCAAAACTTTAAAGGAATGTTGCCTGAAGACAAGGTCCAATTTTTACACATCAAGCTATATAGGTTATTGGTCGTTTTTTATTTATTTTTATTTTTTTTGTTGATTTTGTTTTTTTCAATGTTGCATATTTATCATTGATACTTGATATTTAATTGTTTTCTACATTTAAACAGTAATCCTGGCTAACAGGGTGAATCAGGTCAAAGGTCAACATGAACTAATTCAAAGGATAGAAGTTATACAAAAAGTTAAGCTTTTGCTGTGAATGAAAAAAAGTTAGAATGTTAGACTAGCAACCATCAGAACTGATCTGTTCATAACACTGAGCCACAGAAGAATATAGTGGACAATAGAGATGAGTGGTGCATTGTGCAGTATTGGATTGCATGGAAGGTCTTTAAGCTTTGCAAGCCAGCAGTGGTACGGTGGGGAGATCAAAAGAACTACTGCCCTGTGACGGACTGACGGTCCATCGGAGGCAGCTGGGCATGTGTGTGTTCCAAGACTCCAAAATCAGGTCAGAATCTATCAAACATGGACCACCCGTGTGACCACACACAAACAATAGAGCTAGCGAGAAAAAGAAAAATCGGACTGGAGACAGAGTCTGAAGCGCAACGCAAACTGACACGAGTTCCCACTAACTGTCTCTGCAAGCCAGCGGAGTTTGATGGGTTATGACAGTCCATGTGTAGTTTTAGTGAACTCCTGCTTTAAATAAACCAGCTTTGGATTGACCGAAACCACTTTTGTATAGACTTCAGCAAGTCTGACCAAAACAAACACAATGGGTCTTGGATCAGTCACCAACAGTTAAATTAAGAGCACATGTAACACTACTCTCTCAGTCAAAATCTTTGCACTTTTGCTTATTCTGTCTTTCCCCCCCCCAAGACTCCATGTGGCCAACGCTAATAATAGTGCATTATTATTACTCAACTCTCTCACATCATTTCTTTCTCTCTCTAGCTCTTTTTTTTTTTTTTTTTAGCAAGCTAACTGCTGTTTCACAGGACTGTAGAGTGCATGCTGATTTGTTTATTTTTAGGATGAACGCTTACATTTGGTGCTGCAGATTGAGGGAACATAGCCAGATAAAGTAGGATGGTGGAAGAGAACTTGCAGCATCAGAGAAAGAAGGGGAAAGAAGGTAACTGATATCACTTTATCTTCCAAAATATGCAATAAAAATGAAAACGTTTGGCTGTTTTGTTGCCGCAAATTCCTTAACGTCACATCAAGAAACATCTCAAACACCGAACTATACAACTAATTACACAACTATACATATAACTAATCTAACGTGTCATCTTAGCATAAAGATAAAACCAGTGCCCAGAAATATGGGGATAAGTGAAATAAGGTACAATCTGTGCCATCTACCAGAATATGTTGACGTGTATGATGTTATCAAGTTTCTCCTTATTCTTACCTCTCTTAGTGAACACTAGATATATGAAATGACATTAAATTGAACTCTCTAGCCCTGGAGGCAGCAATTTGGAGTTGTCGTTTTGCTTCATTGCTTTTTGCAGAATCTCTGCCAAATAAAACCCACACATTTCTAGTTGAGATGCGTGTGTGAGAGAGGGAGAATGACAAACTCACATATGTGTGCCTGAACATGCCTTTAAAAATCCAACCCCTGCACTCGGCCAGTCTATTGTTAGAGAACCACCGAACAACTTCCCTTCCTTCCTTGACAAAAGAAAACAGATACACCTCCTTTGTGTTACTGTACGTGTGTGAGAGTGAGAAAGAGAGAGTTCTCGCTCAAGAATATTACATAACTTTTCTGGACAATTTCTTTGGACAACTGTTTGAAATGAAAAACAGCTCATTTGCATTTATGACACATGTAAATCAAACACTTGCACAATCCCATAATGTAAGATAATGTTGCAGTTTATAGTCTAATATCACACTGTAGAACATCAAGATCAAGCATTACACTCTCAAATGAGATATTTAAGGTCCAAAACACATGTAAACACAAAGTTAAGTCCAAAAGTGCATGAATGAAACGGGAATCCTAGGACTTTTCCAGAAAGCCTGTCAGATTTCAGTATAACTCAAATTAGAAATAAATGTAATACAATTCTATCAGAAGATCTGTTTACATAGACTTTTTTACAGGTGGCATAAACGCAAACAAATAAAAATACTAAACAAACGTCGTAACATTTAATTTATCAAGCTACCAATTAGCCTGCAATAAAACTCAATGTACATTTTTAGCTATTGTCAAATAAACAACTAGTCATTAACACTTTCACAAGTACCTACCATAACACAGTAACCATCCTTGCTTCTCTTCAGACACGACAAAAGTAACTCCGTTTAATAAGTCGATAAATAAATCAATAACCGCTCTGGTTGATTCAGAATCATTACAAAGAACCGAGTCATTAGAGTCATTCGCTCTGGAATCGGACTACACAGTGGCGATCTATGATGCCGACTCGTTACAAAGAACCGAGTCTTAAGAATCATTCGTTGAACACTGAATGTTTCTGACTCACTAAAAAGAACCGGCTCGCAAGAGTCATTCATTTATCTAACCAAACTACATGGTCGGGTGTGTGTTTTTCACTGTACGTTAAGGTGCTGTTTACCCAGTAGCAGTGTTTTAATTAGTAATAGTGCGTTAAAACGGTCAGTAGTTCAGTACGGTGCGAATCGTTCAGCATAACAGATCATGAAAATCACATCATATGAATTTTTTGGTTCCAATTTTGTTTAAAAAAAAAAAAAAAGGAACCGGTTCTCGATTGCCAACCCTGAAGAAAATATGTCTTCATAGTAATTGCGCGACCTAGAAGTGAATCTATAAATATGATCCAAAAATACATACACTCTTCAAGTTGTTTGTAAACACGCGTGCGCAAAGTTACCGGTATATTGGCTGCAATGCTGACTCTATGATCGAGACTAGTTTCACTCCTAAAACTCGTATGCATGCATGCATGCATGCATCTCTCATTCATAAATTGCAAGTATATCTTAAATCCAGTCTATTGTGAAATTTGTGAGTTACTCGGGTATGTTTTGGCAGTAAATTACATTACAAAACACTTAATAAATGCATGTTCCTAAATTATATCCGCATATCTAGCATGAGCACGAAACCATATGTTTTCACACAGCCCCCCATCCATCCAAACAGTCTGGATACTCACCTCAAAATCGGTATTCTTCACGGGGAAAGAACGGCGAAGTGGAATAAAGGAGAGGGTGTTTAACTGGATTGTTTTCTGTAAACGCTGGAATGACAAACAGTGCACAGGGTTAAACGTGCTCCTTGTGATCCTGCATGTTGTACGAGGTTGGAGCCGCGTCCGCACAAGTTGGGCTCAGCTGACTGCTTCAAACACACGAGGGTGAGGAACTCTTCAAGTCCCGCCCCCTTTACGCACAAGACACACCTCCTTAGTTACAACCCGCCTATTTTAACCCATTGTTTTAAAATTCAGGCGTAAACCTTCAGGATGACCTACGACTGGCTGTTTTATCTGTTCTATGAGCTTCACACTATGATTAGAACATATTCTCAATAGGAGCTCATTACCACCTATAACAGTGAAAAAAACATAGGTAGCACTTTTTTAATCGTTCATCTACTGGAAAATTGTTCTAAAAGTGATTCCAAGGATATATTTACTAGCGTGTGGACTCCCCTAAATTCTCAAAATTAGAAGGACTATTTTTAGTCTTCGCACGTGCATTCTTCAGCGTGCACAGTGGACCTCGTGCACGTCCACCTACTACCAACTGCTCAACCCTATTCCTGTAGACCTTCCTTCCTGCAGAGTTCAGATCCAACCCTGATCAAACACAACTGAACCAACAGGGTTGGGCACCCCTGACCTACTAAATTTACCGTGCGACCTATCGAGTCCGGTACCCGAACGAATGACTCTTATGAATTAGTTCTTTCTAACGAATCAAACACGACGGTCCAATAAATAAGTCGCTCTTATTAGTCTATTTTTAGTTCATCAAAAACATACAACGAAAAGTCTGATTCTAGTACGCATGACCCTATATTGTTATTTTTCGTGTATTAAATACTAAAATGTAGCACAAACGGTGTACAGTAGTCAACATTTTAAGTGGATCAAAACTTTTAATCAAAGTTGTTCTAAATCTACAACAATACCCGTTCTTGTCTTAGGACACGTTGATGAACTTTTTTGATCCACTTCAACCCTGGTGAAAAAACAGCATATGCTGGTATATGTTTTGATGCTGGGATGCTGGTTAGGTAGGTTTTGATGCTGGTTTAAGCTGGTCCTTTGCTGGTTTTTGCTGGTCATGTTGCTGGTCAAGGACCAGCATGAACCAGCAAAGGACCAGCTTAAACCAGCATCAAAACCTACCTAACCAGCATCCCAGCATCAAAACATACCTACCAGCATATGCTGTTTTTTTCACCAGGGAAATGTTGACTTTATAGTCCGATTCCCAGACGAATGACTCATGTGAATCGGTTATTTCTAACGAATCAAACACGACTGTCCAAGAATTAATCACTCTTAAAACACCATTTCTTGAATGCATGATTCTATTAGATTTTTATTTTTCTTGTATTAAAAAGTAGCATGCAGCACAACCACTGTAGTCCGATTTACTGAAAGAATAACTCTTGTGAATCGGTTCTTTCTAATGAATCACGACTACCAAAAAAAATTAATCACTCTTATAAGTAATTTTTTTTTTAGTTAATCGAAAACATACAACAGAAAGTCTGATTCTAGAATGCATGATTCTATTAGACGGTTATTTTGTGTGTGTGTGTGTGTGTGTTAGGGGTGTGACGAGACACTTATCCCACAAGACCAGAGGAGACACGAGACAAGATTTTTAAACTTTTCTTAAGAAATCCTCAATGATAAAATATATAGGGAAAATAGTCTTTTATTCAACTGAAAAAGACAAAATGCAAAAAAAAAAAAAAAAAAATGAAGGTGCATTTTGAACTTTATGAAATTAAACTTCCATTTTAATGAATTATATGCAGTAATAAACAACATTTAAACAAGAGCTTCACGATTTTGGATAAATTAAGAATCCTAGTTGTTTTTAATAAATTGGAGACCATGATTCTCTCACGATTCTGGAGAAAAAAGCTTAGAAAACTAAACAAAATAATGTAATTTACTAGTGGCTCTGACAAACTGTTCATCACTTAAGTCTTTTAAAAACATATATTCATTTAAACAAAATTAAAAAAAAAAAAAAAAACATTAAGTGAAGGAGTCAGGCTCTTACTTCATCAAGACTTGTCTGACTATTGAAATCTCCTGAATGAATGATTCAATGACATACTTTTTTAAAACGGGCAGTTGTCGCCACCTCCTGGCGGAAGAGGATAAGCGTTCCTATACATACAAGTGTTAAAATACTTTCGTTTTGATCGCTACTGTAGACAAAAAGTGTTTATACCCAAACTATAAACTTTTATCCCAGTACTTCTGTTATTTAAATGTCTGTAACACAGAAATAATGATTATAATGTGGTTGAAAAGACTGTTTGCGTTGCTCTTTCTGCGTTCACATTTACCCTCTGATTCATTAACGTGGGCAGCGAAAAAAGGTGTTTCTCACGCTCCACTGACAGCCGCGATGTGAAGCAATCGTAATAGACATAGAAAAATCGTTGTCATGCAGGAATAAGATCGTGCGGGTGTTTGAATCCAAATCCCGATATTTTAAGGATTAATCGTGCAGCTCTAATGTAAACACTGCAATTTTTTTGCGCGGATATTGTCACGAGATCTCGTCTCATCCCTAGTGTGTATTAACAACTAGCATGTAGCACAACCGGTGTAGTCCGATTCTTTAACGAATGACTCTTGTAAATCGGTTCTTTCTAACAAATCAAACACGGCTGTCGACGAAATGAATCACTCTTATTAGTCCATTTTTTTTAGTTAATCAAGAACATATGGAAAAAAGTCCGATTGTAGAACCCTG
Organism: Labeo rohita; assembly: GCF_022985175.1. Classification (NCBI taxonomy): domain Eukaryota; kingdom Metazoa; phylum Chordata; class Actinopteri; order Cypriniformes; family Cyprinidae; genus Labeo; species Labeo rohita. Next base: position 24,311,895 of record NC_066887.1, read on the forward strand.
GTGAAAAAACCAGCATATGCTGGTTAGGTAGGTTCTGATGCTGGTTTAAGCTGGTCCTTTGCTGGTTTATGCTGGTGCTTTGCTGGTTTATGCTGGTCCTTGACCAGCAACATGACCAGCAAAATCCAGCAAAGGACCAGCTTAAACCAGCATCAAAACCTACCTAACCAGCATTCCAGCATCAAAACATACCTACCAGCATATGCTGTTTTTTCACCAGGGATTACTCTATTAGGTGGTTATTTTTCGTGCAATAAAAACTAACATGTAGCACAAACGGTGTAGTGAGTTTCCCGAATGAATGACTCTTATGAATCAATTCTTTCTAACACCCTAGTGAAAAAAAACAGCATATGCTGGTAGGTATGTTTTGACCTTAGCTGGTTTATGCTGGTCATGTTGGTGGTCAAGGACCAGCATAAATCAGCAAATGACCAGCATAAACCAGCTAAGGACCAGCTTGAACCAGCATCAAAACATACAAAACCAGCATCCCAGCATCAAAACATACCTACCAGCATATGCTGTTTTTTTCACCAGGGAAATAAAACGCGACTCTCAAAGAAATTAATCAATCTTATCAGTCAGCGAAAAGTCCCATTCTAGAATGCATGACTCTGTTATGGTTTGTGTGTGTGTGTGTGTGTGTGTGTGTGTGTTAAAAACTAGCATGTAGCACAACCTGTGTAGTCCGATTCCTGAACAATGACTCTTGTAAATCAGTTCTTTCTAACCAATCGAACACTACTGACGAAGAAATGAATCACCCTTATTGGTCAGTTTTTTTAGTTAATCAAAAGTCTGATTCTATAACGCATTACTCTAAAAACATGTAGCACAACCACACAATCAGTGTAGTCTGATTCCCGACAAATGACAGCGTAGCCTAGACTAATTCCCTAACAAATCAAAAGTCGGTTCTCTTGAATCAAACAAGAGAACAAGACAAGCTTACAACTACAGTATGTGTATATAATGACTAAATCAAAACATGCAGTATTTTCTAAAAATAAATGAATGAAATACATATCCATTTTTTGTTTATTTAGAGACAACCTTCCTCCCACAGAATGGCACCATGTTAAATTTTTGACGGGAATGAAAACATGGCTGTGAGGATAGAAGTACAGTGCGTTCAATGGATTGTACTGTTTTTTAACAACATAGCAATTGTTCCCCTTACGAAAATTAACCATGGTTTTATTATAGTAGAAGTGTAGTTGTTTTTTTGGTGTATTGATTACCATTTGTATAACCACAGATGTGCTAAGAATACCATGGTTAAACTTTGGTTAGTGTAGCAAAACCATGTTTAACCATGTTCATTTTCATAAGGTTTAGTTGAAGACACTGAAAAGTAGACAAAAACCTTTAAAAGTTGGCAAAAATTGTGCAATCTGTGACCTTTATACAGTGCATATCATTAAAACGACTATAAGTCTATCGCTCTCAGTCTCTGTGTGAAATTCAGTGTCTAATCTGACTAAGGTCTATAAACATGTAAGGTGAACCAGAGCACTGTACAGGACACATTCAGTGTGTAAGTGATATGGCTTCATATTCTCTCTTTGAACTCAAATTCCCATTACATTCCATCACCCGTACCTTCTGTCCATGTATTACAGCACATGAGACCTAGATTACATCTGATGATTTATGATATTGCCTAGTAATCAGGTTACATATTTCTAAACATCTGCTATCTCTCTGAAATTGCTATACAGTACAGAATCCATCTGAGGCTTTCATCGCTTCCAGAAACTGAAGCATCACACAATGGAGACCAGGAAAGCAGTTCCAGGAGCGATGGACACTGGGTGTTGACAGGATCAGGGCGGGAGGGTTTGCCTGGGATTACATAGCCGTCTCATGAAACGTGGCCCTCGGCCAAACCTGGTGGGACACGCCTCTGGAATTCCAGGAGAAGTGGTTATAAGATGCTCCTATGGGACTGATACTGAACACTGAGATTGCATAATTCAGATGGACAGCATCTCTTCTGCCTTGTGAAGCCTCATATAGGCAAGCTATTTAAAGATGTTTTCATGGAGATCTTGTTTTGGTCAGTGACATCAGATATCAGACATCATTTTGAGTGAAACTGAGTCATGATGAGTGGCTCAATCTTTTTGTTTTGTACAATAACATTTTCATTTTACTCATCTGAACACCATCATAAATCAAGGTCAAAGGTCAAAGGCATTTTTGAACACACTGCATATTCATTTACATGTTAGGCCTGTCTTAAAAATGGCTTTTAAGTGCTATAAGGGCGATATCCATTTTATCTTTGGAGATCACAGAAAACAGTGCATTTAATAGAGGTATCGATATAAGAAATAACTGGTTTGGTATTGGATTGAAAATAAAATGCGGTTTTACTCATCCCTAACATAAAGAGTCATTGAAAGTTCTCTAAATTGAAATTTCCCACTGAAAATCTCCAATGAAAATGGTTTAACCACATAAACACACTCATTTCCTACACTGGGAAGCCACGTTATGTAAAAATTCCACTGGTTACATTTGACAAATGTTTGGAGGATACAGATGTCTTGTGAACCCCGGTTCTCTTTTTCTCTTCTGCGGGAATCAGAGAAAACTTAAAGCGAGTGACTTTCAGTATTACCGCAGAGGAGAGCCACACTTAACCTCCCCTGTAAACACAAATTACACATTAGCCATGCTTAAGGGTCTGACAAGAAAACATTTGCACTACTCTAACTTTCTCAAATACGTTGACTGGGAAGCCACAAAGGGCAGTGCATTACCAGAGCTATTCAAGTTATTTGGGGTGGTCGATGACCCACAGAAAACAGTGAGGTATGCATGCACATATGGATGTCACGGAATGAAACATACCAAGTGTGTTGCTATTTGTTACTAGCAACAGCTGTTACAAAGGCCAGCCTTCAGCCAAATATTGGCATGCTGGTGACGTGTGCTCCTATGAATTTAGTGGTTGACATCTCAGTTGAAGGTTTTCAATTCTTCGTTCTAGTGTGCTAATACTTGAAGCATTCAAGTCATAATTTACAAGCTGAACACACATGAATGCCACTACAAAGTCATAATTACTCAAACTTTTCTCTAAGATGCAAATGACTTGTTTCTTTATCATCAGATTTGGAGTCAGAATTAGAGTCCCAGCAGGTGATAAAAACATCACAATAATTTACAAGTAATCCACATACCTTTAGTTTATCAATTAACATCTTGTAAGTGAAAAGCTGTGTGTTTGTAAGAAACAAATCCATCCAGACAGCTAAAATATAAATCCTATATCCATAATATTACTTCCTCCAGTGAAAAAGTCTGAATCAGGAGAGAAACATGCACTGATCAAGCACCATTTACAAGCACGCGTGACAGTCCGAAACTGCTCTTAAGAAATATGTTGGAAATAGTTTTTGATGTTAGAACACTTTTTCACTATAGGAAGCGTTATTATAGATTATTGACTTGTTTAGAGTTAAAATGTCTTAATGATGGATCTGTTTTTCACTTCACATGGCATAAATTGATGGACTGGAGTCATGTGGATTACCTGTGAATTACTGTGATGCTTTTATTAGCTGTTTGGACTCTGCCGGCACCCATTCACTGCAAATTATCTAATGGCGAAGTTTCTACAAATCTGTTTTGACGAAGAAACAAACTCATCTACATCTTAGTGTCACGCTCGTATGCAAATGGTGTGGTTGTAGATCCAGGGAGAGGCCAGGAAACGGAAGTGCAAACAAAACACTTTATTTAACGAAAAGCAAACACAAAAACCAGGAGCAAACCAAAACACGAAGTAACGTTAACGACGGACAATGGGAGTAAGCAGACACAGACTATAAATACATGGAAACAGGGGAGTGGTCACAAACGAGATAATGAGGGGAAGTACAAATATGGGCAGGACTAAACCAAATGAACTAAAACCTAAGGGGGGAAAACCTAGACTAAACCAAATACACAAGAAACACAAGGGAAAAACACTAGGAAAACCAAGACCAAACAGAACACAATCCTGACATTACCCCCCCCCTTACAAGGCGCGACTCGCGCCGTAACACACACTAGGGTGGGAGGGTGGGTGCTCTGGAGGTCGGTAGGCAGGGACACAGGAGACACCGGATATGGGGACGGCCTCCAGGGCGGATCAGGGAGCTCAGGGGCCCATGGCGGGTCTGAGGACTTAGGGGGCCATGGCCAAGCACACAGTCCTTGTGGCCATGGCGGATCCAGGGGTTCAGGAAGCCATGGCCAGGTGAACAGTTCAGTGCAGACTCAGGAGGGCGCGCAGACTCAGGAGGGCGCGCAGACTCAGGAGGGCGCGCAGACTCAGGAGGGCGCGCAGACTCAGGAGGGCGCGCAGACTCAGGAGGGCGCGCAGACTCAGGAGGGCGCGCAGACTCAGGAGGGCGCGCAGACTCAGGAGGGCGCGCAGACTCAGGAGGGCGCGCAGACTCTGGAGGGCGCGCAGACTCTGGAGGGCGCGCAGACTCAGGAGGGGGCAGCGCTGGACTCTGGAGGGCTGGAGGGCAGACTCTGGAGGGCGCGCAGACTCTGGAGGGCGCGCAGACTCTGGAGGGCGCGCAGACTCTGGAGGGCGCGCAGACTCTGGAGGGCGCGCAGACTCTGGAGGGCGCGCAGACTCTGGAGGGCGCGCAGACTCTGGAGCCCTCCAGGGCAGCGAGGACAACTGCGCCACGGCCTGGGACCTGGGGAGAACAGGGACAGAAGAAGGGGACCAAAAAGAGGGAGAAGCAGAGAATTTAAGAGAGAACGCCGCCCCCATAGGAGGTTCTACAGCCGGAGCTGACACCTCTGGGGGCATAGGCGCGGCTTCTCCGGCAGATGTGGTCTCTGGATCGGCCTTGACAGCCGATGTGAGCTCTGTCCCTGGAGGGTGCGCAAGAGGATGTTCGGGCTCATGAGCTGCACCACGAACTTGACTTAGCTGACGCAGCTACAGTGGTATATAGCTTAGGAATCACAGCTGTAACTTGACCTGACTCAGAAACTTGACTTGATTCAGGAGAAGCAGCTGCAATTTGACTTGACTCAGGGAACACAGCAGCAGCTTGGCTTGACTCGGGGAACACAGCCGCAGCTAGGCTTGACTCGGGGAACACTGCCGCAGCTTGGCTTGACTCGGGGAACACAGCAGCAGCTTGGCTTGACTCGGGGAACACAGCAGCAGCTTGGCTTGACTCGGGGAACACAGCAGCAGCTTGGCTTGACTCGGGGAACACAGCCGCAGCTTGGCTTGACTCGGGGAACACTGCCGCAGCTTGGCTTGACTCGGGGAACACTGCCGCAGCTTGGCCTGACTCGGGGAGCACAGCCGCAGCTTGGCCTGACTCGGGGAGCACAGCCGCAGCTTGGCTTGACTCGGGGAGCACAGCCGCAGCTTGGCTTGACTCGGGGAACACAGCCGCAGCTAGGCTTGACTCAGCCGCTTGACTTGACTCAGCCGCTTGACTTGACTCAGCCGCTTGACTTGACTTGACTCAGCCGCTTGAGGGCGCTCTGACGGGACTGTGAGCTCGGGTGAGGCGGCCATCTTGGCCGGGGGCTCAGTCTTGGCGGCCATCTTGGCCGGGAATTCAGGAACGGAGGCCATCTTGGCCGGGGATTCAGGAACGGAGGCCATCTTGGCCGGGGGCTCAGGTACGGAGGCCATCTTGCGTGCAGACTCAGGCGTGGCGGCAGCCATCTTGCGTGCAGACTCTGGCGTGGCGGCAGCCATCTTGCGTGCAGACTCTGGCGTGGCGGCAGCCATCTTGCGTGCAGACTCTGGCGTGGCGGCAGCCATCTTGCGTGCAGACTCTGGCGTGGCGGCAGCCATCTTGCGTGCAGACTCTGGCGTGGCGGCAGGCGGGCTTGAGCGCAACGAAGCAGCCGGCGGACAGCAGACTAGAGCGCGGGGAGGAGGCCGGCAGACTAGAGCGCGGGGAGAAGGCCGGCCACATCGGGCTGAGGACAGCAGCGGAACTTCGGAGGAGGATAGGAGATTTGGGACTGGGCAGGCGTCTTGAGTCGTAGGTACGGTATGTGGGGGCTCTTGGCTCACTATGAGCTGGCTCGATATACTGTGTTTCAGAGGGGACTGAACGACGAGACCCACCAATACTCTTTACTTCCTCTATTTCAAAATCTGAGCCATTTAAATAAAGAATAAGATTGAGAAGTTCACTTAAGGAGTAATTACAGGAGGGAGAATCGCAACGAATTGTCTCGTCACTCAGCCCCATCAGAAACACAGCGCCGAGAGAGGAATCTGGCCAACCCACCTGATCAGCTAGCTCAATGAATTCCTCCACATACCGCTCCAACTCCCGATCGCCCTGCCGCAGTCTCCACAGTCTTTCCTCAGCCCGATCCATAGTGTAGGTCCGTCGTTCTGTCACGCTCGTATGCAAATGGTGTGGTTGTAGATCCAGGGAGAGGCCAGGAAACGGAAGCGCAAACAAAACACTTTATTTAACGAAAAGCAAACACAAAAACCAGGAGCAAACCAAAACACGAAGTAACGTTAACAACAGACAATGGGAGTAAGCAGACACAGACTATAAATACATGGAAACAGGGGAGTGGTCACAAACGAGATAATGAGGGGAAGTACAAATATGGGCAGGACTAAACCAAATGAACTAAAACCTAAGGGGGGAAAACCTAGACTAAACCAAATACACAAGAAACACAAGGGAAAAACACTAGGAAAACCAAGACCAAACAGAACACAATCCTGACACTTAGATGTCCTGAGAGTGAATTTTTGGCGAATTATGATTTTTGGATGAACTAACATTATTCCTTTAAAGAAAGGTCATAGTTTACTGCTTGTAATACGAATTTGTGGTGGCATTCATGTGTGTTCAACTCACCATTTCTTTTAGCCCTGAGCAAGGGCGTAAATTTCATCTAACAGTAGCGGGGGACAATAAACAAAATTTCTTAAGAGCAATTTTTGAAGGGGGACACAAATAATACAACCAAAACTGTACTAGCATGTGTACATAGTGGGGGTGTAACGGTACACAGATGTTACGGTTTGGTACGTACCTCGGTTCGGGGGTCACGGTTCGATACAATTTTGGTACAACATAAACAAAAAATCTACTGTGCTAGATTTCTTTTCATTTATTTTTAACAGACAGTAGTACAAATTACATTTTTTTTCCACCTACATGTGAAAATACTATACTAAAATACTAATACTGAAAATACATGTGACGGTTAGGTACGAATACAAGTATTGTTACACCCCTAGTACATAGAATGCTGTTTAAATATGAGTTCGGTTCATAGGTTCATCACGCGGTCATAATATAATTATTGACTTATTTTGTGTCCTCCACATAGTATTTTAGGTTTCGTCTGGGACTGAGGACAACTCTTACATCATATTGATCATATTGAGCAACACCTAACACTTCGGTAGGTCTGCAATATTAGCCTAATATCAGCTCATACACAGGCTTATCGCCATTTTAGTTAGCTTCGGTAAACTTAGTAACCTTATAATCGCTCATAGAAAAATACATCGGGATATCATCATTTTTTGTCATGACTAATTTATTAATGATCCAGCATCATCTGTATTGAAGAGAAATAATCACTTCACCCAGTGTTTAAAGTGAATAAAACAGCCTTGACAGCCTAAGTTACTTCCACATAACTTCTAAAAAACTTTGTGCTCTCCCACCAGACTCGTGTGTGTGTATGAGTAAAGGAGGGGAAAGCAGGCAGTGGACCAAACCACTGTTAAGCAAGGGAGGGGGGACTTCAAACATTTCTTAACTTAAAACGTTTATATTGTTTTACTACTTACACAGTTATTTTAAGTATATGTCCATTATATTATTTACAATACACAGAGTCGCTTGTAATGATATTTCTAGGGGGGACAACCCTCTGTCTGCCCCGTGTTTTACGCCTATAGCCCTGAGTTTCCGAGTTGTGGGCACGTCAGTGAAAAAATATGGCAGCCGCAATTTATGAGTATTATTAATTTATTAATTTATTGTAAAAAATAAAGCTGCATGTACAAAATACGATAGTATTACACAATTAAAAATATGATTCAGTTTACAGCACTTTCAAAAATAACCTAAAAACAAAAAATTGCTTTATGATTGCTTTATGTATCATTTTGTAGAAGTGGAGTTCAAAAATATTGCTGTTTTTTTCATAGAAAAGGTACATCTTGTGATTTGAACACACCATTTGATTATACAGCACTAAACTCAAGCAGAGAGGTGATTAGCTGTAAAGATTCGGTGCTGCCTACAATCAAAAGGTAATGCAAGCACGCACCACTGACTTTAATCAGGAGAATAATCTGTAACAGCCTAATATAATCTCTTTGTCCAAGTTTTTATTAGACATTAGAAGTCCGGAGGACTTGGATGCAAGTTAGTGAGTAACGCTAACTGTGCTGCATCTCAAAATCCCATATCAGCGTGTGCTGACACACAAAGAGGTTTCTATCTGCTTTCTGGCCACCCAGCTCCAGACTGATCGCTCTCCAAAATTCTTCCCCCTCCACTAAAGTTTATGGGCTTAAAAATGTGCGGTATACAGCGTTTCCTCCAAGATACAAAACTACTTGGAGTCCGTTAGGAGATCAAAGTATTTTTACCCGTTCCGCTAATCCTCAGAACATGATCTTTCTCTCTCTAATAACTTCAAATTCTTCTCATTCCAGCTGGTGTCTGGCAGAGGGAAACTCAGGAGGCTTCAAACCCACATTGTTCTCGTGCTCGGGGCGCGAGGCCCGCAGAAATGGAGAGCTGAACGGCCAAGGCCAGTGTTTGATTTGGCTTGTGAAAGGGAGACACTGCACCACCCTGCCTGCCATCTGGCTAAACAGGGCCTTTAAGAATAGAGTACTGAGAAACACAAGAACACCATCACTGGTTTTCTGACAGGACTGTAAAATAACACAACACACTTTCTCTTGCACCTGCAAGTCATTTCACAACACAGCTGAAAAAGATGCCATAATAAAAAAGAGAGAGAGACTTGTGCAATAATCAGTTCAGGAATTTAATTTTCACCCGAAAGGAAATTCCTCCATGTATTACCGTCTCCAAGACTAATTTTTTGCTGGTGACATATTATCCATCTTTGAAGTTTCACAATGAGGATTTATGGCAGGCTTTGTTGGAGTTCTGGCTGTTATTTTATACATTTAATCCAAGCCAAGTAATCATATTTATCATAGGACATAAATAACTTAACTCATAAACTATGTAAGCATATTTCATTTTTGGATCATCAAAATACTCCTCCACATTATGGTTTTTATTATGCACATGGAAATTATATTACAACAATATTCACAAAACTGTTGTGCTTTGATCTGATCCTAGAAAGGTCATGATGAATATTTTTATGTAGAAATCATATAAATTTGATTTTATTTTACTTTTTTGAGCCAGGGATGCTGCGAAAGACTGCTGCATTCTATGTAGGTCAGGTTATTTAAAAAATGGATGGATGAATTATTATTTTTCATATTATTCTGAAAAGTAGAAGTAGGAGTACAAGTAGTATTTTTGATCCATGTATTTTTCTGCAACTAATATATAATAAAGAAATATATATATTATTATTATAATATAAATGATTGTATTTATTTTTAAAATTATTATAAAAAATAAACAGTTGATGCCATGCATTTGCTTCACCAGAAAATGAATTAGATTGTATTTTACCTAAGTAAAACTAAAGGCAAATATCACACTGTGTCCATTCATCGAGTGAAACTCTAGTTTGAGAAAGTGTTTATAGATTGTGTCACCTAGATGTCTGATTTGTGCATATCTGTGACAAACAAGCGTCATACGCTTTTCCAGAAACTCTTCAGCTGGCGATTTCACACAGGAGGTTTCCTGTTCCTTCCTCACAGCTCACTCAGAGGTTATCGGGAAGTGAATAAGTGTGACTTTGCATGAACTTTCTCACGTCATTCACATAAGCACAGGATAGAAGGTCATCGCCTGTTATTTCCTTGTTCTCCTCCACCAGCTCTTGCTGTGCCTGATCCTTTGGCCTGGTGTGCTGACCAACTCTGAGACATCCTGTAAACCACATCATTCAATGAGCACACATCAACAACATTAATTATATAAGCCCTGTATCTGACTTACAATGCATTTTAATAAAAAAAGAATGCTTCAAACAACTGTTAATTTAGTATTGTGATTGGTTCATCAGGATTTTTACAAAAGACATTTCAGTATGGACGGCAATAGCGCCTCTCTATGGTCAAATGCACAAATGCTTTTAGCCTTTTTAACATTTTTTCCAAGCCATTTGACTGATTAGGGATTCATTCGCAAATCGGTATTCACTGGATATTCAGGGAGATATTCACTGGGAAGTAAGCAAGCATCTACCTTCCTGCAGAATTCAGCTCCAACCCTGATCAAAGACACCTAAACCAACTAATTAGGATCTGAAGAAGCACTTGATAATTACAGACAGGTGTGTTTGATCAGGGTTGGAGCTAAACTCGGTTTAGACTAGAAGGGATACAGCTCTGGCTACTGGGCATGTGCAAGACTTCCGGTTCATTAGCCGATGTAAGGAAATAATGAGAAGAATAACAAAGTGCAGTAAATGGTAAAACTGTGTGCACCAGTGTGTTCATAATTAAGATAATACATTAAAATAATATGGTATGACACACCAATTTGCAAAATTAAGCAGTAAAACATGCTGTCTTGTACAGCTAAAAATAGCTAGAAGCATGGCACTGGAAGTCAGACCCATTCAATTTACAAATGGCCTGCCCACTATTACGTTAAAATTAAGGTGGATTCCCAGATAGCACTCATTTCTCTGCAAGTCTCTTAAAGATCTCTTAATCTGGAAAGCATCTGCTGTGTAAACGTCTGCCAGACATCTTTCAGATCTAATTTTTACGTACGTTCTAAATCATAAACATCTTAAAGACATCTAATAGATGTCTATTTGACACCTGAGTGGAAAACAATAGACGTACTGCAAATGAGCAAACACTAAAAAATATGTCTTGCAGATGTAAATGCAGACGTCAAATAGATGTCTCCGTGATGTACGTGTGCTATCAGGGTTACAACAGTAACAATATAATTTCAGATAGCACACGTACGTCTGCAAGATGTCTGTTAAAGATCACTTGATCTGGAAAGCATCTGCTGTATTCAAACATCTGACAGACGTCTGTAAGATGTCAGTTTTACATACATTCTAAATCTTAAAGACATTTGAATATGACATAGGAAATGTCCAATACACGTATTGCAGATGAGCAAACAATCTTAAAAATAAATTTTGCAGATGTGAATGCAGACATCAAATAGACGTCTCCAAGATGTATGTGTGCTATCAGGGTAATAATTATTAGCAGGCTAGTAGTAGTAGTACAATATTATACATTGTTTAGTATTTTTTTTTACAATTATTTTTGGTTAGGTTGTATAATACTAGGCTACAACTACTGCTAATAATAATAATAAATGTGTGTATGAGTCTGTGTATTATACTGAAACTACTATTATCCACTTGCAAATACATTGCGTGTATGGTAGGTACATTACAGCTGCTGCTGCAAATGTAACTGATCTTTCTGAGATGTATAGGATGTCATATTACGTGTGTCACGCAGCACACGTAGTTGGGAAATAGTGCCGAGGCAGGACAGAACATTCTAAAGAGCTAGACGTGTCTTTCTCAGAACACAATGTACAAATGTGTGTGTGTGTGTTAGTGTGCTTGTGTATTAAGTGAGAGAGATAGGCTTTCAAAGTTGTTCTAGTGAGATATCTATCCCCAGCAATCCCTTAACACTCCCTAAACAAAAGTTATAGGGTTTCAAAATAAAACTCCTAACAGTCGACACAATGAAACAAGCACACGCACTAGCAAATCTCAACGGGGGGGTTGAAAATAATGGACAGAGGTTCAGTAAACAGAAATGCCAGATAAGGACTATGCTGACGAAGCTACGCTGATTATAGTTTCCTCATTTCACTCCTTGTTCTTCTCATCATCTGAAATGCATCACACTGTTAACAGCAGCACAGTTGCTTGGAATTCAGTCAGAAAAACATTCTTCCTAAAAGGTAATGAGACAGAGATAAAGATGTATTTGTCTGTATTAGTTAATCAAACGTAAATATCTTTCAGGAAACTATTATCTGGATGTTATAAGCAAAATGAACTGGATGTCACAGTGTTTTAATGTCAGCCATTTAACCAAATATTTTAGTGTAGTCTACCCAGATAGCACATGTACGTCTGCAAGATGTCTGTTAAAGATCACTTAATCTGGAAGGCATCTGCTGTGTACTAACATCTGACAGACGTCTGTAAGATGTCAGATTCACATGCGTTCTAAATCATAAACATCTTAAAGACATCTAATAGACGTCTATTTGACATCTGATAGGAAATGTCTCATAGATGTATTGCAAATGAGCAAACACAATCCTCTAAGAAAGTCTTCCAGATGTAAATACAGATGTCAAATAGATGTCTCATTGCCTATACACCTGGTCAAAACCATGCAACAGAAACCTTTTACATAATCTGTTTTCTTTAGCTTGAAGGCTACATTATTTCCTGAGGCCAGCACATAGGAAAGCAGTTGTCCGAATAGATCCAGAACTCACGATGATCTTTACCTTGGAATAAAACGGTCACATCTGTTTCACAAATTTCTTTCAGTGAGGTAGTCACAGGTTATGACCCCATTTCTCCTCCCTCACACTAATTTATTGTCAGACTCTCCATTTAACAGAAGCTTTTCAGTAAAGGCCATCGTGTCATCTTTGCTGTAAATGCAACACCACCTGAGCCTAATAACACGCCAATGCAAAAAGCAAATTAAGAGGTCTAAAGTGTTCGAGACCGTTTAGATAGGAAGTCACAGAAAATCAGTAATGCGACAGAGACCTCTAGTGGAAAGTTTAGACATATTCATGACGTCCAGAAGCATTGCATTAATGCACACTTAGATTTTTATAATTCAAACTCAACCAATGTATAGGGAAATTAAACTATATGTATCTAGTAACTTTATTTATTTATTATTTAGTTATTTATAAACATTTAATCTTTATAAACAAATTGTGTTTTTGCTCTCAAATATGGTGAAAATGTTAGCTCTGTGAAACCTTAATAATATCTTTACAGCAATATCTTTACGTCAAAGCATTATTAAGAAGACGGACGTTCATTTTGGTAGTAGGTTAGGTCGAACAGATTATATTTAGAATGTAATCATGTAGATGCCCAGAACAGTGAAACCATGAAAGGTTACTGAATTATAATTGGACCGCTCCTCATGTATATTAAAGAGCAAAATGGACGCGGAGATTGACAGTAAAAGTTGACAAATATTGATATATAGACGACAAATCCCTTAACCATAATACTGTTGTAATAAGATATTCTTTAAAAGAATTACGACAGTCGTGAATGTACAAGGTATGTGTTTTGATTGTCTTTGATTTGTGAAAGATTGTGTCGCGTTGAGTTGGTGAAGTGTTTATGCGCGGATATAAACAAATTGACTACAACTACTTGCTTGCTGCCTGTAACAGCACTTTCTGACTGATTCAGTGGCTTTGAAATTTAAAGTATATGGGTGGATTTCTTATTTTGATGTAATTTTGTTTGTATGTAATCAGCTGCTTTTATTTAAAGCATCCTACATTTGGGGGAAAGGTAATACTTAAAGTTTGACAAAATTAGTCACTTTGTTGCAGATTTCTGTCAATAAACACGATCTTGCATTTCTTTCATTTTGTACTTTTTTTTTTGTTTAATTTTTTTCAACAAAAAAGTGTAGTTGCACTGGATATAAAGATAGTGTTTGATTTTGACCCTTTCTCCTGTCTAATTTACTTTCCCCTTTCGAACAGTAGGACTAATGACCTCAGGTGCCATTTCTAGGCCTATTTAGGAAAGACAAATCTACACAGGTTCTAATTCCACTGCATACTGCTGTCCACACTGCACTGTTTCACTGTATGCGTGAGTTGGAGATTTTGCATGCGTTTTGCCCCACAAAATGCCCCCATGGGTGGGGTAAAATGCCCCTGAGTCTGAAAGCGATTTGATTTATACATTTGCAGCAAAATCAGAGTACAGGCAGTTTAAGCTTAAAATTAAAACAAATATAATCAATAATTATGAATTACAAAATGATAGCTATTGAATTGTTAGTTTATGCTAACTGGCTACCTATCGCTACCTAGCTACCTGATGCTAACTTGAGGTAATTTTTAAATATAAAGTCCAAAAATTTGTATTCAACCAATTAGTTAGAATACATTTGATGGAAAAACAAAGGATTTGATGTTCCAAACAGAGTAACTACAGTAATTAAGCCATGCCCCCCTGTTGAAAAAAACAGCTTATGCTGGTTAGCTAGGTTTTGATGCTGATTTTAGCTGGTTTATGCTGGTCCTTTGCTGGTTTATTCTGGTCTATTGCTGGTTTATGCTGGTCCTTAGCTGGTCATGTGCTGGTCATGAGCTTAAACCAGCTACGGACCAGCAAAGAGCCAGCATAAACCAGCTAAAACCAGCATCCCAGCATCAAAACCTACCTAACCAGGATATGCTGTTTTTTTTTTTCAACAGGGCGTTTTACCCCACAAGACTATGAATTCTGAAATGTTTTTTTCCCCTTAAATAACACGTACTCCCTATCTACAGGCCTTATATCATATTCCTATCTGAAAGTTCTACAAAACAAGCTTTTAAACTATTTTTTTCTTACTGCTGAAAATGAGATTTACTGTGAAAATGTTTTTTTTTTCTCAGATACGTCACCAGTGTAAGCTTCATGGTGAATATTTTTAAATAACTCTTGTCAACGTAGTCCATAGTTATAATAAAAAAATCTGGTATCTAGTGTTTTTTTTTTTGGGGAGAAACAGTAGAGGCGTTTTACCCCAAGGGGGCGTTTTCCCCCACTCTATGAGAAGGGTGTTCCTGCACAACCGGAGGCTGCAGTTTCAGGACCGCATTTCTAGGACCCTGTAGTTTTTTTTTTTGTTTGTTTGTTTGTTTTTTGTATTATTTTTATTTTATTTATTTATTGGATATATGTATGTATTAGCGTCTCATACTATTTAATAGCACTTGCTATTCAATTCTGTATATTATTATTATTTTTTTAAAGAAATATGTAGTTGTTTAATTGTATATGCTTAATTATTGTCTTAACCGACTCCTAACCCTTGACATACCCATTGGTAACCCGTTTGAAATATTTAACCTAATTTATTTCAATATATTCTATATTTGTTCTGGTGTTAAATTCCATTTTCTTGTAAAGAAAGACTTGTATTTTTGCATACTTCAGTTCATTAGCCGCAGCCCAGTGATTTACATCTGATGAGTGACACGCATAAAGTGCAATAAACGGAAAACAATTGCACTACAAATGACCGTGTTTATTAGTACATTAATAAATGTAATTTTATTTAAATATAAATGTTAGTTTATAACATTCAGCAGAACAATGATCTGTTTTGCACGGCTAAATAAACTTAATGGAGATTGCCGACACGCCTCCAACACAAGTTCACACCAGCTCTTTCATTTAAAATAAGATGGAAAGATTAAAAATGAATAGTTTTTGCTTTATGTTTGAATCAGATCTCCTTTAGATGGCGCTGTCACAAAAAAATAGGGTGCTAGAAATGCGGTCCTGGAACTGCGGTCCTGAAAGTGCAGCCTCCGGCTGTGCAGGAACATTATTGGCACTCTACCATTGTCGTCTAAAATCGCGGAAGTCATAAAAATACAAGGTATGTTCTTAGATTTGAAGATAAGTGCAAACTTGCAGTTCCTTATTGTGTTCATGTGTTGCGTTGCGTTTGATTATTAAATGATATCAATGTTCAGATATCAACAAATTAACTGTGGTAAATATTTAGGTGTCTAAATTTATGTGTCTTAAAGTGAACGTATTTATTGGGTGGAGCTCGATCGCTCGACTTTTCGTTCTGATTTTCCGTCCAGTGGAAAAGTGGATTTGCGCGATTATCATTATCATTTCATAAATTATCATTTCAGATGCTGTAGGGACATTCGTGCTGTGTGGATTGCTCAGAAGAGTTTGGTAAGAAAAACACAGGCTACTTTTCTCCATTGCGATGCATCTGTACTCTTTATAGTAGAATACTTCTGGTTATGGACAGCAATAATCTGAATTTCTGGTACAATATTTTATACTATCAACTCAGGGGCGTCGCTAGGGCTGATTTTTTTTTTTTTTTTTTTTTTTTTTTTTTTGTATAGCCCTGTGATTTCCACGGATTTTGTCAAAGTTTGAATGAATTAATCAAAAGTTGGTCATTACACTTAAATCAAGTCGCGATATGGACTAGTATCTGTAAATATTATGCTGCAAAAGACTATTTAAATATGAATCCTGCATGTTCTGCTTGTCTTTTTATAAATGAACGGGGCGGGCGCGCGGTTTCTTTACATGTAATACTGATGCGCGTGTGAGGCTCGTGATTTCAGCGTCTGCCGTTTCACTAAATGAGGACATAAATACATTAACAACATCTCCAGAACTGCTCTGAGAGTCACTTCATGAGCATTTCACTGTTTCATTTGAGTAAAACAAGCGTCAAATATACACACAGAAATTTACAGATATTCACGGCAACCCGTCAAAGTAAAAATTCGGTTTAACTTTATTAACCATTCAATAATGTACGTGCCTACTACTAGGACTACTACTATTAATTAATAAAAATTTATACATTTTTTTTTTCACACAATATTTCTTCCATGTTTTAAATTTGAATAGTAAATCCCTTTTATTTGTCAAAAATAAAATATAATTTTCATTAGAAGATCAATTTATTTAATATTTTATACCTTCATTTGATAACCAGAAAAATACACAACACAGAATTCCATTTAAAATAAATAAATAAATGTAAAAATAAATAAAAGTTGTTTTTATGCATTCAAATAAACAGACATGCTAAAACATATTTGGTAACAATAAAACGTAAGGTAAAAAAAAAAAAAAATAAAACACTTCATGGGGTCCTAAACATGTATTTTTTATTAACTTTAGATAAATTCAAATTCAAATTTGAGACTGACGGTAAATCGTATAAGATTCATGGTTTTAATTAATTACACATGATTAATTACAAACAGAATTTAAAAAAAAAAAAAAAAAAAATTTGGGAAAAAATATTTGCTTTTTGCAGTGATTACTATTTACTATTGTTAATAGTGTGACATAGTCTTTAACCTTTAGTTTAATGCCCCAGACCCCATCCACGTTCAACCACCTGTGTCTAACAAAATATTATGTGAGCATGACGTGAGCTCCCACCAAACACCACTAGCCCCTGATGTTTTGGTATCAGCCCCGGATGTTTTAAAATCCTAGAAACGCCCCTGCCCGGAGGTGTGAGTCGGCAGAGTACAAACGTTTATCGAGTGTAAATATATTTAATAATCTTCTATTTGTACAGCAGTGAATTTCACATCTGTGGAGGAAATACAGCGCTTCTCCTTGTTTAATCCTTCATTAATTCTCTTGCATCTCGAGATAAGGTAAGATTTTTCTGTTTTATCATAATGTGTCCTTTGGCTTTAGTCATTAAATGCAATAATTTAAGGATTGCAAAAGCATTTGTTTTGAAATAGGGTGATAACTGGTGAAGTGGGGCATTATAAATAGGCCAGTCAGATAAAGATAGAGTGTCAAAGGTCTTTACAAATTCTTCAACTCTTTAGTCACTACAAACTTTAAACTATTGGCACAGTAATAACGGACATGAAACTGATATGATTGGAGTTTGTGAAAGTGGATAGGGTAAATCATTTTACAAAACTTAATGTATAATTTATTAATTCATACCAAATGTCTTAAAGTAAGGTTTCATGGTCACAAAATAAAAATAAAAAAAGAATTCTCCCATCAACTAAAATAGGAGTTTCAGTAAAAATGGATCAGTTAACATGTAACATTAAAACTGTTCAGATGATAATGAAAATAATGTGATATAATTTAGTCTGCATGATCGGGACACTTTCAGAATTGCAGACATGTACACTGTAAAAAAAAAAAAAAAGCTGTTTCTTAAAAAAAAGTAAGTGTTCGTGCTGCCTTAAAATTTTAGGTTTAGTCAACATTAAATGTTATGTTGTACTACATGAAAACGTGGATATTTGAGTAGAGTAAACTTAACATTTTAAGGCAATGCTTACTTTTTAAAGCTGAAACAACTTTTTTTAAGTTGTTTTTTACAGTGTAGAAGGGAAAGGATGCATATACCTTGGAAATAATAATAAAAAGAAAATGAAAAATATTTTTACTTCATAAAAAAAAGGTTCTTACCTCATTTTTGCATTTGTAAGGCCGATTTATAACATTACAATACTTTTTATAAGACTGTTGACATGTTTTTTTTTTTAGATGTCATTTGAAGATTATTGTGTAATAACCCAGGAGGATTTGGAGGATATTAAAGATTCCATATCTACTCAGGATCTTCCATCAGCGATAAACACGATCAAAGAATACCTCAGACAGCAGGATCTTGTAGAACTAAACATTGGTGTGACGGGAGAGTCTGGTTCTGGAAAGTCCACGTTTGTCAATGCATTCAGGGGTTTAGGAGATGAAGAAGAGGGCTCTGCTAAAACTGGCCCAGTAGAAACCACAATGGAGCCTGAAGTTTATCTTCACCCAAAATACAAAAATGTGAAAGTGTGGGATCTTCCTGGCATCGGAACACCAAACTTTAAAGCTGATGAGTACCTTGAACAAGTTGAGTTTAAGCGCTATGATTTTTTCATCATCATTGCCTCAGAGCGGTTCAGAGAATGCCACACTCACCTGGCCAAGGAGATCATAAGGATGGGGAAAAAGTTTTATTTTGTTCGTTCCAAGATTGACTTTTGCATTACTGCTGAGAAGAAGAAGAAGAACTTTGATGAGAAAAAGACTCTGGATATTATCCGAGAGGACAGTGAAAATGGTTAGTTATTAAATGCTCCTGACAACATTTTGAGCAACAAAGCAATTTAAATATTGTGTTTAAAATTATGATATTGAAGAAATATATTTTTGTCATATATAGTGATAGCCATGTATATTCATTAATATACATTAAATATTATCATTAAAATATATGTAATTAACCTTTTTTATCCTGTTACTGTCCAGGGCTGAGGAAGATCGGTATAGAGGATCCTGTCGTGTTCCTGATATCTGGATGGGAACTTGGAAAGTATGATTTAAATGCTCTGAAGAGAGGATGGAGAAAGAGCTTCCACAGCATAAGAGACGAGTGCTGATGTTGGCTTTGCCGAATATCACGCTAGAGATTAATGAGAAAAAGAAGAAAGCTCTAGAGGAAAACATTGGAAAAGTTGCCTTCCTGTCTGCTTGTGTGGCAGCTATTCCTCTTCCTGGTCTTTCAATCACTGCAGATTTAGCCATCATAGCAGATGAGCTGAGAAAGTACTACAGTGCATTTGGTCTAGATGATCCATCCCTACAGAGGCTCTGTGAAAGATCTGGGAAGACCGTAGAGGAATTGAAGAGTCTGATGAAGTCTCCTCTGCATCAAGGGATTAACCCAAGCTCAATATTAACCTTGCTGGGTGCTGCATCCCTTCTGATATCAGAAGATGCTATTGAATTACTTGTGAGCTTCATACCCATTGTTGGCTCTTTGGTGGCAGGTGGATTGTCTTATCTGACTGTCTCAAGAATGCTGAAAAGAGCTCTGAATGACATAGCTGATGATGCTAGGAATGTGTTGATAGCTTCATTGGAGACCGAAGTGTAACTGTAAAAAATGGCAATAATATTCCATGTCATGTTTAATAGACACTTATGATATAGATTTATGTTTACATGTATTTTCTAACAGTTACTTTAATCCAAAAAACTTACATTTGAGAAAAAATACAAACAAATGATTAAATGTTTAAGATTTGATGGAATAATAAGTGCAACATTTGGAGAAATAACTTGAGTTACTGTTGTCTGCAATACACTAATGCTTTTTGTTGCATATACAGTTGCACTTGAATTTATTCAACCCCCTTGGCCTGCAAGACATTTTACTGCAGGGAACACAATTTTGTGAAAACAGTTTAACAAAGCCATCCATAAACTATTGGAGAAAGTTTTTTTTAATTCACATTTGAGTAATTCTGAGACCATAAGTTGATGGATAATGAAAAAAAAATCAAACTGTCTCTTAACGTTCATGTTTAAAACTATTCAACCCCCAAAAGTAACATTTGGTGCAGAAACTTTTATTCTTTAAAACCACCAATAAACGCTGCTTGGAAGTGCTTAGAAGCTTCTGTCACCTCTCCACTGCAACCTTGGCCCATTCCTCACCTAAAAAAGCTTCCTTGATAGCGAATAAGGTTTCTTGCCGCTAAATACAAACATTTTGGAGGCAAAAGACTAAATATAATATAAATATAAATAAAATCTGTACATACAAACAAAAACGAATGAGAAGCAGAGCCTACTTTTTTTTCCATTGCCTATGTTTATCTACGGCTGACAGGGAAATGATCACATGAGCTTTACCTTCTTCTTTCCTATTGGCATCACAAGTTGCTCACCATAAAAAGTCACTCTTCATTTGCATAAATTAGGGGATTCTGAACTTTGTTCACTTGGTCGCTGGACACGCCACATGAAGGCCATACTTTTCTAGTGTTCTTCTTATTCACAGCATTGAAATTGTTTTTTTCCTTTGTCAGGTCATCTTGTCTTTGCCTGAAATTGCCAGCTCTCCATTGAAATTAATGTCGCTGCCTGTCGCTTGTAGTATGAACAGGGCTAAGGTTGCCAGCTGGGTCTGTAGGAACTTTTAATGTCTTAGAAATCTTAAAAAAGCCTTAGACTTTTGAAAATAATAAAATTTTCCTTCTCTTCTTCTTTTGTGAGAGCTCTGTTGACCATATTTGCTACTCAACTTCAGCACATGCATGGGCTAAATGTATGTATGTGTAACACCCCAAATTAATTCAGTTTTTTTAAATAGAGTTTCTAAAGGCTTATTTGTGTTTTAAGACAATTTTGTTCTCAAAACAAGTGACTTAAAACAGGGGGCTGAATAATTATGACAGCTGTGTTATTAAAAAAGTCCTATAACTCAAAAGCATTACATTATATACTGACAGTATCACTTTTGATATGTAGATGCAATTTACAAAGTCCTGGATCTTCAGAAAACTTGTATTTATAAAGTACTACAGTCTCTGGGGGGTTGAATAATTTTGATTGCAACTGTATGCTCAAAGTTTACATTTCTTCCCACCATTTTATGTTGCCACTGCTATTTGTGATGTGCAAGATTTTCGTAATCTAATATTTTGTCTCATCCTTGAATGTCCTCTAGTTTCACATGTACAAGTAATGAATTAAACAATTTTCACTTGCTTTTGCATCTTACCAGCTCACTTTATTTAAACTGAAAACTGTCACACGTTTGTGGCTAGTATCCCAGCAGGCACAACGTAACCAGCAGACGTCGTAAAACGTTGATATTTGGTTAAAGTTCAGTTGCGAAGCCAGGCGACCAAAGTTCAATGTCAATTCAATGTCTGTTTTCAGTGTTAATATTATGTTGATATTTTGTTGTTTTTAGGTTGTGTAACCAAAAACCAATGTTAAGTCAACGTCAAATTGACATCAAATACTGACATCAACCCAGTTTTCATTCTCAACCAAAATGCAATATCTGTCCGACATCTGACATCAACAATACCAAATAATGAAAAACAATAAAGCATAAACTTAAATATAGGGGCAGTAATGAGAAGTGCACAGCTGAACAAAATGAGTGATCAGTTAACATCCATGACAACAAACTAACCAAGGAAATACGGTGCAAACTAAAAACAAAGTCCATGTGATGTGTGAGAGTGTGACAAAAACAAACGGGCTTGTATAACATTTTACATTGGTCATTTTAATCAGATGATCACCCCATGTACCTTATTTCCAAGATAAAGACAAACAAATCCAAGACAAAGATCAAATCCAAATCAGGATGTTGACTTCACGCTCTCACAGATGCATGATTACTGTAAACATTTTACATCTTTGTCCTATCCTTTGCATAGCCATCACATATTTAACTTTCCTCTGTGTCGCAGCTTTTAAATGTGTCACTTGCAAACCTTCCAGACCCTCCAGCTGGAGAGAACCATGAAAATGAATTAATTAGAGAAAAGAAAAAAAAAATTTAGTCTACAGTCTTTTTAATGAGTGCAGGTCCTCTCATGCCATGTTCACCTATATGTTATACCAAAAAGGCCGCATGTTTGTCGATATACTGGCAGTAGGAAGTCTCAGTACTTGCTCTGCCACAGTAGCAGCATAGCAGATCTTTTAGGCACGTCTTTTATGTGTATATGCCAACACATTTTTTATGTCATCTGCTGATAACTTTGTAGACAAGTTGCAAAAACTCCAAGAAATTACTTCTGCTCAAGATATTTTAACACACACTGTTGACATGTTTCTTTTTTTTTTTTTTTAGATGGCTACACTTGAAGATTATTGTGTAATAACCCAGAAGGATTTGGAAGATATTAAAGATTCCATATCTACTCAGGATCTCCCAACAGCGATAAACACGATCAAAGAATACCTTAAAAAGCAGGATCTTGTAGAACTAAACATTGGTGTCACTGGAGAGTCTGGTTCTGGAAAGTCCACGTTTGTCAACGCGTTCAGGGGTTTAGGAGATGAAGAAGAGGGGTCTGCTAAAACTGGTGTAGTGGAGACCACTACAGAGCCTGAGGTTTACCTTCACCCAAAATACAAAAATGTAAAAGTGTGGGATCTTCCTGGCATTGGAACGCAAAGCTTCAAAGCTGATGAGTACCTCGAACTGGTTCAGTTTGAACGCTATGATTTTTTCATAATCATTGCTTCAGATCGGTTCAGAGAATGCCACACTCAGCTGGCCAAAGAGATCATAAGGATGAGAAAAACATTTTATTTTGTTCGTTCCAAGACTGACTTGAGCATTGAGGCTGAAAAGAGAAAGAAAAACTTTGACCTGAAAAAGACACTGGATATCATCCGCAAGGATTGTGAAAATGGTTGGTTTATTCAGTTAATGGAATGACAACGTTTTGACAAACACAATTACGGTTACATTTTTGAGGTTGTTAGTAACTTTTTGCTTTCTTGTGTATATATATCTTTGGCCATCTAAAACTGACTTAATATACATGATTGTAGAATTCATGATAATTCTTTTTTATAGGTCTGAGGAAGATCGGTATAGAGGATCCTATTGTGTTCCTGACCTCTGGCTGGGAGCTTGAAAAGTATGATTTAAATGCTCTGCAGGAGAGGATGGAGAAAGAGCTTCCACAGCATAAGAGGCGTGTGCTGATGTTGGCTTTGCCAAATATTACGCTGGAGATTAATGAGAAAAAGAAGAAAGCTCTAGAGGAAAACATTGAAAAAGTTGCCTTCTTGTCTGCTTGTTTGGCTGCTGTTCCTATTCCTGGTCTTTCAATCTATGTGAATTTAGCCATCATAGCAGTTTAGATAGAGAAGTACTGCATCGCCTTTGGTCTTAATAAGCAGTTTTTGGAGAAGCTCTGTGAAAGATTTGGGAAGAGAATAGAGACTGTCGAGGTTCTGATTCAGTCAGCTTGGTATAAAAAACTATGCACAGGTTCACTCATAACCATACTACGAAAGATATCTTTTCTGATAACAGAAGATGCTGTTGAGTCTATTGTCAGGTTTGTGCCCCTTTTAGGCACTGTAGCAGCAGGAGCAATGTCCTTTTGGGCTGCGTCAACAATGCTGAAGAGTGCTCTGAATGACATAGCAGAAGATGCCAGGAATGTGCTAATGAGTTTGCTGGAGACTGAAGTGTAATCAGACAGTGGTTGAAAAGTTTATCATATTCAATACTTAATAGTTAATTGTTTTGGAAAGAATATCTGGCATTTCATGTTTGTTATATTGGTTTTTATTTTAAATAAGTGACCTAAGAAAAGCAATATGCTAAATATTAGATAGTGAATAATAGATACTAAATTAATACCAAAGAAGCAGCCTCAAAAATAACTGAATTATTAATGACTTTTATAAGAACACTGCACAGAACTGCTGAAACAAACGTGTTGCTTGTTTTCAAGCATAATGTAAACAGCACATGTCAGTGCTTCATACACAGCAAATGTAAAACTGTTGAACTGTTATTGAATTGTACAATGCTGAATTATCTGCACACGTCTGCAGCTCTGACGTGGCCACCGGAGCTGAACGCATGCATATTAAATCGGCCTTCTGTACAGATACACGCATATGCCTCCTTCGATTAAATATAGCCAAAATCCGTTGCCATGACTTATCGCAAGAGGAAAAATTAAGTTTTAGTTGCATAACATCGGTTAATGGAAACACCATTTTTTAATCAACATTTATAAAATATCACCAAAGTTTTGCACAAATCTGTAATGGAAACACACCTACTGTCCCAACTGCCTCAATATACCATATAGAGTCGCTATTGTGAGTTATAAAGTCAGAATTGTGAGATATAAACTCACAATTGTGAGAAATAAAGTCAGAATTGCAAGATGTAAACCTGCAATTGTGTTGTGAAAAAAAAAACATACTGACTGAGGGAAAACTGTTGTTTTATATGGTCAGCACAGTTAACATGTACAGAGAGTTTTATTTGGTTGATCCATTGTTACTCTGTTGTCATATTTGTCGGTTTTGCCTCAGTTTGGGTAATAGCGGTGAACTTTCGGAAGAGTGTATCTAGTACAAAAATGAGCAAAATCTGTACTAGTGTTTTTTTCCAGCACTTAAAAGCTCAAAAGACTGAATTATCACATTTAAATGCAATTTTCAATGTGATATGTGTTACAACAAACGAGTCTGGATTCAAATGCATGATGCAAAGTAACAGTTTATTGACAATAATTAGATTATAATCCACACGTGGGTCAGGAAGCTGGTCGAGCACGGGTGGAGAGAGGCTGGCATCACAGGGAGCAGCAGGCAACCGAACGCCGACAGATTGGAGCAGGAGACGACCAGGAAGGGAACCGGAATCCCAAACCGGATGACACGAAGAGTGGAAGTACATCCAAGGAGAGCGACAACAACCAGACGATCTGACAACAGGAGACAAACAGAGCTGATCTTAAATAGCGGTGTTAACGAGCCGCAGCTGAACCTGCTCAGCTCGTCAACGAAGTCCAGCCACGCCCACACTCACACACACAGACACTGCAAGGAACAGTAAGTAAACCCATGAACCGTGACAGTACCCCTCCCCCTAGGAGCGCCTCCTGGCGCTCCCAGAGGAACCCACCCGTAGATTGTAATCATCAATAAGGGAGTGATCCAGAATGTCCCTGGCCAGAACCCAACTTCTCTCCTCTGGACCGTAACCTTCCCAGTCCACCAAGTACTGAATTCCACGTCCCCTCCGCCTCGAGTCCAGAATGCGACGGACCGAATAAGTAAGTTCCCCATCTACGAGACGTGGCGGTGGAGGAACCGGGGCAGGCGGATTAATGGGAGAACGAAAAACGGGCTTGATTTTAGAAACGTGAAAAACGGGATGAATTCTTCTGTACGCTGGAGGAAGTTTGAGGCGGACTGCCACTGGACTAATGATTTTAGTGACAGTGAAAGGGCCTATGAATTTGGTTGCTAGTTTGTTACAGATGGAGCGAAGCGGAATGTTCCTGGAAGAAAGCCACACTTTTTGACCAACAACGTAAACGGGAGCCTCAGACCGGTGGCGATCGGCTTGAGCCTTGGTGTGCGCCCCCACCTGGAGAAGAGTCTCTCGGGCTCTTCTCCAAGTGCGATGGCACCTCTGGACAAAGGCGTGGGCGGAGGGGACCGCGACTTCGGAATTCAGACTGGGAAAAATAGGTGGCTGGTAACCTAAACTACACTCAAACGGTGAGAGGCCCGTGGACGAACCTGGTAACGAGTTATGTGCGTACTCAACCCATGAGAGCTGTTGGCTCCAGGAAGACGGATTCTGGGAGACCAAACACTTCAACACTCTTTCGAGATCCTGATTGGCTCTCTCAGTCTGCCCATTGCTCTGAGGGTGGAAACCCGAGGACAGACTAACACTCGCCCCCAACAGACGACAAAACTCCCTTCAAAACTTGGAAATAAACTGGGGACCCCTGTCGGAGACCACGTCCATCGGGAGGCCATGAATGCGAAAGACGTGATCAACGACAGTAGCCGCTGTCTCTTTGGCAGAAGGTAATTTGGGCAAGGGAATAAAATGAGCCGCCTTCGAGAACCGGTCCACAACGGTCAAAACAACCGTATTACCCTGGGAGGGTGGGAGACCGGAAACGAAATCGAGAGCGATGTGGGACCAGGGTCTCGAAGGGACTGACAACGGCTGGAGTAACCCCTCCGGAGGGCGATTGGAAGTCTTAGCACGCGCACAGACTGAACAAGCCAAAACAAACTCTCGAGTGTCGCGGGCCAAAGAAGACCACCAGAACCGTTGTTTAACCAGAAACTTAGTGCGATTAATTCCTGGAATGGCAAGCCACCTTAGAACAATGAGCCCATTGAATAACGTCGGACCGTAAATTCTCTGGCACAAACAAACGACTCGGTGGGCACCCGGACGGGGGCGTTACCCCTTCTAAGGCTGCGCGGACCTTAGTTTCCACCTCCCAAGTGAGGGCAGAAATAACCAGCCCCTCAGGAATGATGCGCTCGGGAGTGGAAAAACGTTCCGAACGATCGAAAACTTGAGAAAGTACGTCGGGCTTGATGTTTTTAGACCCCGGACGATAAGAGATGGAAAAATCAAAACGACCGAAAAAAGGGCCCACCGAGCCTGTCTGGAGTTAAGACGTTTGGCAGACCTGATGTACTCGAGGTTCTTATGATCGGTCCAGACGATGAAGGGCACCCCCGAACCCTCTAACCAATGACGCCATTCCTCCAACGCTAGCTTAACCGCCAACAGCTCTCTGTTACCAATATCGTAATTACGCTCTGAAGACGGCATACGATGAGAAAAGAACGCGCAAGGGTGCATCTTGTTGTCCGAGGGAGAGCGCTGGGAAAGAACCGCACCTACCCCCACCTCTGATGCGTCAACCTCCACCACAAACTGACATGTGGGATCAGGGGCAACAAGAATGGGAGCCGAAACGAAGTGGCTCTTTAGGTTGGAAAATGCAACGTTGGCGGCATCAGACCACCTGAACGTCGTCCTGGAGGAGGTTAAAGCAGTCAGAGGAGCGGCTAGTTGGCTGAAATTGCGAATAAAACGCCGGTAAAAATTAGCGAACCCCAGAAACCTCTGCAGGGCCTTGCGGGAATCAGGGGTTGGCCAATCCACCACAGCCTTAACCTTGTCGGGATCCATGCGAATTCCCTCGGACGAGACAATATACCCCAGAAAAGAAACGGACTGTGCATGAAAAACGCATTTCTCTGCCTTGACAAAAAGCCCATTCTTTAGCAGCCTCTGGAGCACTCGCCTGACGTGCTGAACGTGTTCCTGGAGAGAAGAAGAAAAAATCAATATGTCGTCCAGGTAGACATAAATGAAACGGTCGACCATATCTCTCAGCACGTCATTAACGAGAGCCTGAAAGACCGCGGGCAAATTGGACAGCCCAAAGGGCATCACCAGGTATTCAAAGTGCCCCCTGGGGGTGTTAAAAGCGGTCTTCCACTCATCCCCCTCCCTGATGCGAACCAGATGATAGGCATTGCGCAAATCCAATTTGGAAAAAACGGATGCTCCCTGCAACCTCTCGAAAGCTGAAGACATCAACGGCAAAGGATAAGTATTCTTAACCGTGATGCTGTTCAGCCCTCGGTAGTCAATACAAGGCCGCAAGGAGCCATCCTTCTTTTTAACAAAAAAGAAACCTGCCCCAGCGGGAGAAGAGGAAGGACGAATGAGCCCGGCTGTCAGAGAATCAGAAATGTATTTCTCCATGGCCTCCCTTTCTGGAACAGAAAGCGAGTATAATTTGCCCTTAGGCGGAGACATACCTGGCAATAACTCTATGGCACAGTCATAGGGACGATGCGGAGGGAGAGAAGCAGCCCTGGACTTACTGAACACTTCCTTCAGTTCGAGGTACTCCGTAGGCACGTTTGACAGGTTCACCGACTCCTCCTGCAACAGAGAACGAGACACAGAAGGATAGGCAGACACAAGACAGTTAGAAAAACACAACTCCCCCCATGAAGATATGGAGTCTTGACCCCAATCCACTTTGGGATTGTGACGAACCAGCCAAGGATGACCCAAAACGACCGGAACCAAGGGAGAAGTAATGAGGAGGAAGGTGAGCTCCTCCTTGTGGTTACCGGAGGTAATCATAGTGATAGGAGCAGTAGTGTGAGTGATGGAAGGAAGCGACTGTCCGTTTAAAGCGTTGACCGAAATCCGAAGGGTGAGGGGAATTATGGGTATGTGCAATTGATGAGCAAAAGTCCAGTCCATAAAATTACCTTCCGCCCCAGAGTCCAATAAGGCCTTATAGCTGTGGAGTTCGGTCGCCCACTGCAGTCTCACCGGAAGGAGAGTCGTAGACGGGGGGTCGCTCCGAGATAGACCGCCCGACAGTAACCCTCGTCCTACTGTCGGGCCCGATCTTTTAACGGGCAGGTAGCCAGTAAATGGCCCGCAGCACCACAGTACAAACAGAGGCCCCTTGATCTTCTTCTCTCCCTCTCCTCCCGGGAGAGCCGAGCTCTACCCACCTGCATGGGTTCGTGTTCGAAAACGGGACTGACCGTGTTACTGACTGCGCAAACAGGATGCACAGGAAACTCTGATACAGAGGACAGATGAGTCAGCTGATCGCGACGCTGAAGTCGGGAGTCCACTCGAAGTGCTAAGGAAATCAGTCCATCCAAATCAGTAGGTAATTCCAAAGCAAATATCTCCTTTTGAACACGGTCAGCCAACCCATGCAGGAACATGTCCCACTGCGCCGCCTCGTTCCACTTGCACTCGGCAGCCAGTGTGCGGAACTCGATCGAATAATCTGAGATGGAACGATCCCCCTGACGTAAATCCGCCATCACGCTGGCTGCCTCGCGACCCAAGACAGCACGATCGAATACCCGTCTCATCTCCTCCGACAGCGATTGGAACGAGGCACAGCACGGGTGTTGGTTTTCCCACACCACCGTCCCCCACTGAGCAGCACGCCCAGAGAGCAGCGTAATCACCAACGCCACCTTCGAGCGTTCTGAAGCAAACGTAACCGGCTGCAGCGAGAAATACATGGAACATTTAGTTAGAAACGCTCTGCAAAGATTGGGCTCACCAGCGTAAACCTCCGGCGTGGGAAGTCGAGGCTCGTGGTGAGTGTTGCAATTCTCTGGAACAGAAGGGAGAGGCGGTGGTGGGGAGGGCGCAGTGGGCGATCACAGTTGTTGAAGTTGGGTAGTGAGCTCGGACACCTGTGACACCAACGCTTGTACGGCTCGACCGGTAGCCATCATTTGTTCGTCCTTTGTTGGCTGTCAAAATGTCCCGCAGTGTAGGTGCATCTGCTGAATCCATAATGACGGTCAGATCGTTCTGTTACAACAAACGAGTCTGGATTCAAATGCACGATGCAAAGTAACAGTTTATTGACAATAATTAGATTATAATCCACACGTGGGTCAGGAAGCTGGTCGAGCACGGGTGGAGAGAGGCTGGCGTCACAGGGAGCAGCAGGCAACCGAACGCCGACAGATTGGAGCAGGAGACGACGAGGAAGGGAACCGGAATCCCAAACCGGATGACATGAAGAGTGGAAGTACATCCAAGGAGAGCAACAACAACCAGACGATCTGACAACAGGAGACAAACAGAGCTGATCTTAAATAGCGGTGTTAACGAGCCGCAGCTGAACCTGCTCAGCTCGTCAACGAAGCCCAGCCACGCCCACACTCACACACACAGACACAGCAAGGAAGAGTAAGTAAACCCATGAACCGTGACAATATGTTTACCCTTCAAAAACTAAAAGTTTCACAATGAGGAAACTAATGCCTTTAAAAATTCTGTTACACTTAATGGTTCATTGAGAGATTTAGAGATTCTTAAATCATATTACAACATCCATTTTTGTCCATTTGTTACTTTTTGTACTGAAGTATGAAGGATATGTATGGCAGCCTGCGATAGCCTACTCATTTGAAGCCCCTCCAAGAAGAAGCATCCCAGAATGCCCTGTTGTTCTCAGGTCTGATCGGCACCCTGTAGGAATGTTGTTTTTGCAAGCATACACAGCTATATGCACACCAAATAAAATGGGGTATGTTCTTAGTTTTGAAGAGACGCTTGAAGTGCACACTGTACCAGATTGTGTTCCGCTACGTTTGGTTAGTAAATGTTCAATACTCAGATATCGAAAAATAAATAAAATAGTCCCTCTAACTCTTGTCACTATGCCAATTAATTGCAGTGAAAAGCTTTTCTTGGGTGAAGCTCGCTCCACGGTTCTGTTTTCTGTTCAGAGGAAATGTTTAGTGTTATCATTTTAGATCATATGCTGTAGGAACATTCTTGCTGTGGATTGCTCAGAAAAATCTGGTAAGAAAGATACAGGCTGCTGTGCTAAAAACTTACAACACCTTTCTTCTTGTTTTTTTTTTTTTTTTTTTTTTTCTCTTGTCTTGTGTTCGGAAGCTTAAAGTGGGATTGAAGTAAGGTAAGACTTTGTATCTTATCATAATGCCCACAGATTTTTAGTCAGATTAAATGCAATAATTCCAGTACCATGATAGCAACCATTTATTTTGAAATAGGGAGCTAACTGGTATAGCGGGACATTTAGATGTTCATCTTGAGGCTTATTTCCACACCAGGGGCCAGTTGTTATGGTGGGGCAAGGACGAAGTGAGTCAAGGATCTAAATGTAGCAGTATTTAATGAACACTAAACAAAGAAAATACCAAAAGGCAGAAACACACTACAAGCAACAAAAAACAAAACCACACAACAGCTATATAATGAGAAGACAACGACAAATAAAAACTGAAATACAGGCGTATGAAAACTACCATGAGACAAACAAGGGTGACAATCGGACAATGGCAACAGAGGAAACAGGCCCTGAACACAGGAAAAAACACAGCTGGTGAAAAATTTTCTAGGTGGGTGCCACATCTAATATTATACATCCCAGTATGATTTATCTCAGTATAACAAAAATAAAAGTATTAAGACTTGAAACATTTTCATTAAATGCAATTGTTTTACCAAGTTCAAGACTGAGACAATTTATTATTTTTTTTTTATTTTAATAAAAATTCACAATTAATGTATACAGTGCAACAGCAAAAACTATGAGAAAAAAAGGTAAATGTTACATTTGTTTAGACCATTTTTACTGTGACCGGGAGGGGACATGTTTGGTTCACTTGGCCACATATTAACTCGTGGGAACGCGATAATATGTCGTGGCCATGAAATATTAATTTGTGGGAACGTCATATTATTGTGGGAATGTAATCACATGTGAGGTCGAGGTAATGAACATCCTTATGTCGTGGCCACGAGATGCTATGTTGCGGGAACAACATCCTTTTCTCGTAAACAAACCATAGCAACCTGGGATTGTTATTTGCAATATACTGTTGTTTGTTGTATAATTCCTCAAATTTTGCCACTAATTTATACATTTCTTATACTAATACAATTTTTTGCTTTTGGTCCTCTTTTCTTTCTAATTAAGTTTACTTTTGTACAGATAACGCAGCATCACAGTCTCAGTTGCCACTGCTAGTCGTGATACATTTCATAAAAATTATTTATCACAGTTCAATAAACTCTGCTCCTTTTTCATCAATTTGTCTCCTGCTTCTGATCTTCACTTTCACTGGCTTTTTCCTCAGTCAACTTCTTGGCTGATAGAAGACTGTTTATAGTGTTTTGGGTATTTTAGGTACCAGACAAGACCACCTGTCAACAGGGTTTGGGTATCAGACTACTCTGCTTTAAGAAAAGTAGAACTTTTTTTTTTTAGAAAAAAAAAAACAGTCTCTGTTTTCCATTCTCTTGTTTTTGTGTTTTCGCTCACTAGATCAGTGCATTCTCTTAAAGTGACAGCACTTTCTTATTTAAAAAGCAACAACAAGGAATTCACTCACTGCTCTTGATTGAATAGATTTTGTAATTTAAAGATTAATCTTTAATTTATTTTTGGTGATTCTTAAATTACACTTACAACATAAAAAAAAAAAAATCAATTTTTGTCCATTTTTGTTACTTTTTATACTTAAGTTTGAAGTGTATGGGTATGGTAGCCTGCCACAGCCTACTCATTTAACACCCCTTCCAGAAGAAGTATCCCAGAAAGCCCCGCTGTTCTCAGGTCTGATTGTCACCCTGTTGTTTTCGCAAGCATACACAGCCATATGCATACCAAATAAAAATGGGGTATGTTCTTAGTTTTCGAGAGACAAGTGCACGCGGTACCAGATTGTGTTCTGATGCGTTTTGTTAGTAAATGTTCAATACTCAAATATCAACAAATAAATAAAATAGTCCCTCTAAAATATTTGCGTCCCTCTAACTCTTGTCACTATGCCAATTAATTGCAGTGAAAAGAAATTATTTCTTGGGTGGAGCACGGTTCTGTTTTCCGTTCAGAGGAAATGTTTAGTGTTATCATTTCAGTTCATATGCTGTAGGAACATTCTTGCTGTGTGGATTCCTCAGAAAAAAATTAGAAAGAAAGATACAGGCTACTGTGCTTAAAACTTACAACACTTCTCTTCTTGGTCTATTTTTTTCTCTCGTCTTGTGTTCAGAAGCTTATAGTGGGATTGAAGTAAGGTAAGACTTTATATTTTATCATAATGCCCTATAATTTTTAGTCAGATTAAAAGGAATAATCCAGGACCACAATAGCAACCATTTATTTTGAAATAGGGAGCTATCTGGTTAGCTGTTCACCTTCATTTAATGTACTTGCATTTCAACAGTGAATTTCAAATCTGTACAGAAATCTACAGAGCTGGCTTTCTTGGTTGAATATTTAAGTATAGGTTAAGAGTAAGATTTGTCTCTCAATAATCCATGTTTACTATATAGTTAAATAGCTACACAAAAATGCCAGGGGCACAAATACAGTTACATTTATTTTCAAAACCTTTCTGAGTTATCAAATATACCATTGCATTGTTATCTTAAGGCTTATTTCCACACCAGGGTTGTTATGGTGGGGCAAGGGCGAGGTGAGTCAAGGATCTAAATGCAGCAGTATTTAATGAACACTAAAAGCAACAAAAACCAAAACCACACAACAGCTATACGATAAACAAAAACATACCGACAAACAAAGACTGACATACAGGAGTATACACAGGGTAACAACAGGCTAATGAACTATCATGAGACAAACACGGATGAAAATCGGACAATGGCAACAGAGTAAACAGCTGGTGAAAAATTTTCTAAGTGGACCGCCACATCCAACAATTTTAGTAGGCCTATACATCTCAGTATAATTTATCCCAGTATAGCAAAAGAAAAAGTATTAAGACTTGAAACATTTTCATTTACCAAGTTTCACTGCAAGCTTTTTTCAAGAAAAATTAAAACATGTTTAATGTTTCAAGTTTTTAATTTGAATAAAAATTCACAATTTGTGACCCTGGAACCACAAAACCAGTCATAAGGGTCCCTTTTTTGAAAATGAGATTTATACATCATCTAATAGCCAAATAAAAAAGCTTTCCATTGATGCATGATTTGTTATGATAGGACAATATTATTTTGAAATACAACTATTTGAAAATCTGGAATCTGAGCACGCAAAAAAATTAAAATATTGAGAAAATAGCCTTTAAAGTTGTCTAAATTAAGTTCTTAGCATTGCATATTACTAATAAAAAGTTTTGTTACATTTACAGTAGGAAATTTACAAAATATCTTCATGAAACTTAATATCCTAATGATTTTTGGCATAAAAGAAAAATTTTGACCCATACAGTGTATTTTTGGCTCTTGCTAAAAATATACCTGTGCTACTTAAGATCAGGGTCACATTTGTTTAGACCACTTTTACAGTGACCAGGAGGGGACATGTTCGGTTCACTGGTGCCTTCAAGTCATGTCAGATAGTTGTACATGAACAGCACCACAAAGTTGTTATTCCGAGTGGGAAACTCAAAATTTTCTTTAAGCCCTGAGTTTCCAAGTTGGGGGGGTGTCAGTGAAAAAAAGTGCGGGATGCAATGGATGCAACCAAAGACAATAGATATGCAGCGTCTGTATTGACGGTAAATTTGTTGAAATTAATAAAATGATTCTTTTTTGTAATGTACAATAGAACTATAGAAGTTACATATACAAAATATTATATTAGGCTACCATATAATGATGCAGTTTACATCACCTTCATAAATTGAATAAAAACAGAAAAAAGCAAAAACACAATGATGCACATCCTTTACTCATCAGTTTGTAGATGCAGAGTTTAAAAAATCGTAGAATTTTATGTAGAAAAGGTAAATCGCCATCTTGTTCCGACCAAAGTGACTTGAATGCACCTGACGTGGTAATGGCGACTTGTCAGCTCGTAAGTACGAACATCCTAGGAGGACTTGAACGCAACATTAGTTTTGTCGTGGCCGCAAGATATTAATTTGTAGGAACGCCATATTATCGTGGGAACGTGATAATATGTTTGAAACAAAGTTCGGACCCTGGTGAAAAAAACAGCATATGCTGGTATGTTTTGATGCTGGGATGCTGGTTAGGTATGTTTTGATGCTGGTTTAAGCTGGTCCTTTGCTGGTTTATGCTGGTCCTTAGCTGGTTTATGCTGGTCCTTAGCTGGTTTATGCTGGTCATTTGCTGGTTTATGCTGGTCCTTGACCAGCAACATGACCAACATAAACCAGCAAAGGACCAGCTTAAACCAGCATCAAAACATACCTACCAGCATATGCTGGTTTTTTCACCAGGGCAGGCAGCTCTCTGATATGCAGCATTGAATTTACATAAACAATGATGAGATTTTGCCAAAAATATTTGCTCTGGAACAAATAATGGTTTAATGAGACCAAGGACTGCCTATTAGATTTACACAAAACAAATCTCACGTTTAACCACTATAGAAACATCAGAGCCTGCAGTAAATTCCAGAAGATCTGACCGAAGAAAGCCTGCTCTCGGTGGGATCATAAACACTGAATGGCTGCTCACGCCCTGGAGCTCACATGTCCGACAACGTCGACACAAATTTTCGAATATACGTTATCTTTATTAACTAACTGCATATATGAACTATAAACAAGTACATTCTTGCCTGAAAATGTCTTAAAACTATGACACTCACTGGCTGTGAGAAATATGGCAAAAGGAGTGATACATGAGACAAACGGTGAAGCGATTGGAGGAGCTCTGATATACAGTATATAGGTCCCATTAGTAATTCACTAACTGAATATTTCTTTAAATAGCATTAGCACCCCTGAAGAAACAACTAAACTTCAAGCTTTTGATCCAGAAGCACAACGGTAAGTAATAAGTCTCTGATGAAAAGATACATATTTGTATACGTGTGTTAAATACAAATTACCAGATAATCCAATCATGAGTCTTTTTATTTATTTATTTTTTATTTGGTATATCCCAAGACATTTTTAGATGTCATCTGCTGATAACTTTGTAGATGAGATGAAAAACTGTATTTCAACATACATGGTTGACATGTTTCTTTTTTTTCTTTTTCTTTTTTTTCAGATGGCTACATCTGAAGATTATTGTGTAATAACCCAGGAGGATTTGGAAGATATTAAAGATTCCATATCTACTCGGGATCTCTCGTCAGCTGTAGACGCAATCAAAGAATATCTTAAAAAGCAGGATCTTGTAGAACTAAACATTGGTGTGACTGGAGAGTCTGGTTCTGGAAAGTCCACATTTGTCAATGCATTCAGGGGTTTAGGAGATGAAGAAGAGGGCTCTGCTAAAATTGGTGTTGTGGAGACCACTACAGAGCCAGAGGTTTACCTTCACCCAGAATACAAAAATGTAAAAGTGTGGGATCTTCCTGGCATTGGAACACCGAACTTTAAAGCTGATGAGTACCTTGAACTGGTTCAGTTTGAACGCTATGATTTTTTCATCATCATTGGTTCAGATCGGTTCAGAGAATGTCACACTCAGCTGGCCAAAGAGATCATGAAAATGAAGAAAACATTTTATTTTGTTCGTTCCAAGACTGACTTGAGCATTGATGCTGAAAAAAGAAAGAAAAACTTTGACCTGAATAATACACTGAAGTCCATACGAGAGGACTGTGAAAATGGTTGGTTTATTCAGTTAATGGAATGGCAATGTGTTGACAAAAAAAAATTACAGTTACATTTTTTAGGGCTGTTATTAACATTATGCTTTTTTGTGGATATATCTTTGGCCGTCTAAAACTAATAAATATGCATGATTGTAGAATTCATGGTAATAGGCTTATTGTATGTAAATAATACAATAATCCTTTAATGATTACATAATTCTAAATACTATTTTCTTTTTTATAGGTCTGAGGAAGATCGGTATAGAGGATCCTGTCGTGTTTCTGATTTCTGGCTGGGAACTCGGAAAGTATGATTTAAATGCTCTGCAGGAGAGGATGGAGAAAGAGCTTCCACAGCATAAGAGACGAGTGCTGATGTTGGCTTTGCCGAATATCACGCTGGAGATTAATGAGAAAAAGAAGAAAGCTCTAGAGAAGGACATTGCAATGGTTGCCATCCTGTCTGCTTGTATGGCTGCTATTCCTCTTCCTGGTCTTTCAATCGCTGTGGATTTAGCCATTATAGCAGTTGAGATACAGAAGTACCGCATCGCCTTTGGTCTTGATAAGCAGTCTTTGGTGAAGCTCTGTGAAAAATATGGGAAGAGAATAGAGACTGTCGAGGATCAGATTAAGTCAGCTTGGTATAAAGGAATATGCACAGGTTCACTCATAACCATACTAAAACAGGTATCCTTTCTGGCTACAGAAGAGGCTGTTGAGTCTGCTGTTAGGTTTGTGCCCTTTTTAGGCACTGTAGTAGCAGGAGCAATGTCCTTTTGGGCTGTGTCATCAACACTGAAGAGTGCTCTGAATGACATAGCAGAAGATGCCAGGAATGTGCTAATGAGTTTGGTGGAGACTGAAGTGTAATCAGACAGATTTAATGTACCAGCTAGTTAAAGTGGTTGCAAGGTGTGTAACATTCAGTAGTTAAAAGTTAATTATTTTGGAAAGAACACAATAGTTCCGGCACATTTTATACACAGACTTTTAACAGAAAATTATGATAACTATTTATGCTGTATTAACTGATTTTAAATTAGTGACCTAAGAAAAGCAATATACTAAATATTAGATACAAAATAATTATTACTAAATCAATATATATTCTCAATAGTCAAAAAGTCAACCTCATGATGAAGATATGGCGGGTGGGGGGCTACAATGATTAGCTTTCACCGGACTACAGTTTAATCGCCAGTCAAATGGTTTCTATGGTCTTTGTTTATCTATTGAGGTTATAATAGAGTCAAAATAATTCAGAAGTTTGAGCAATCTCGTTTTTCAAAAAGAACAGTCTCTGTTTCTGTTCTGTTGTTTTTGTGTTTTCGCAGATTATTGTCGGTGACCTTTGAGAAATTCGCTGAGAGGTTTGAGCCTTATCATTAAGACGACAGTTTGTGTCGTCAAACAACAGCTAACAGAATAACAGGAACTTCAGAGAAAGAGATATGGAACTTTGCGATCTTCAAACTCAAGATGGATCTTCTGGAAGAACAAGCTACAGAGACATTTCAAGAACAAGCTACAAAGGCACTTCAAGAGCAGACTACTGAGACGACTCCTCGAGAACTGGCTATTGAGACATTTCATGGATAGAGGCATTCTGAGCTACAAAAGAGATATCAATCATTTTATACTGTTGTCATGAGATAAGCTATATGACCACTGAATTTTAGATGTTTTCATCTAGCTGTTTTGAGGTTATGTGCTTTAGTGTTTAACACATATACAGGGGTATTTTTAAGACATACATTGTCATACAAAGTCAATCAGGCCAATTCATGGGTGGTTTATTATTATCATGCTGCAAGATATGGTCAAAACATGACATGATGTGATTCAATGATTTATCCATAACTAGAAGGTCATAGTAATGTAATTTTGGTTAAACCTTAAAAGAATAGAAAGAAGAAAAAATAATAGGGCACTGAAACATTAATGATCCCAAAGATGACAAATGGCCAAAGGTGCTAAAGTTAGAAAGGTAAAAGCACAGGCAATATGAAATGGTAAAGAATATATTTTTACAATGAGTTTTTGGAAATTCCAATTGTACCAAATCACAAAGTGGTTTATCTGGAGTTCTGCAAGAATAAATATATAGCTAAACTTGATTAAGGACTATGGTCCTTTAACACGGGACACATTGTTTGGATCAATATTGGGATACATTTAAAAGCTTTAGTCACAGTTTCAGGAGTGTTTAACATCTTACTTTTGTATATTGCTATAAGAGTGTTGATTTGTCTTGTCAACCACTTGACCATCACAAGGCCGCAAGGCCATCACCCAGTGTTAGACACACTCCCTCAATCGACACTGGTACGCAGTATGACAGAAGTGACCTGTTCTTTTAAGAGCATGTGGAAGGGAAAAGTATGGACTGGTTATCCAAACTTTTTAAGGGTGTGTTTTTGTAAAGATTATGAAAGTTTGCTTGCAATAATCGTTTATGTTGTCATATATGATTAAGAGGGGAGAATGAAGGATCTGAGGATCCTCAAATGCAATTATGTGTTTTGCTTCAAGAGAGCAATCATACCTTGTGCTTTTATTTTTCTTGTTTTTATTCATTTGTAATCATTTATTCATAAAATCATATAATCATTAGTATTTTAGCCATTTATATAATTTATCATTTGATTATTTTTATCATATATCATTTATGTAATTTTAATTATTTTATCATTTACTCATCTATTCACTTCTATAAATTTCTTATTATTTTTCTTGCTTATGCATTTTCATTGTTGCTCAATCTCATGATTGTGGGGTTTCATGAACTATTTTGTCTGTATGAATAAGAGGGATGTGTATGGAAATTCAAGGTTTATGGGATGTTGTTGTGTTTGTTATAACACACTGCTTGTTGAATTTGATCATTGAGACACACGCAACTAAGATTGTACAATAAACTGCTCCTTTTTTACAATCATCACTTCGTCTCCTGCTTCTGCTCTTCTCAGACTTTCCTCAGACAACTTCTGGGCTGATAGAAGACTGTTAAACGTTCCTTTTGGGAATTTTTGGGTACCAGACAAGACATCCTGCACAGG
This sequence comes from Labeo rohita, assembly GCF_022985175.1. Classification (NCBI taxonomy): domain Eukaryota; kingdom Metazoa; phylum Chordata; class Actinopteri; order Cypriniformes; family Cyprinidae; genus Labeo; species Labeo rohita. Next base: position 24,351,289 of record NC_066887.1, read on the forward strand.
GTTATTTGTTCTGTTACCGGACAAACTGATATTTTCTGATGGGTTCTGGCGTCCGGCGCTGGATCTAAATTGTATAGGCATAGGGACTCGATCTAACAGATTGACGCGGGAATTCTTATCTCATCAGCTTTAAATGTATATCATTTTGTTAACTACGCATATTAGTGCGCATTCTAACTAGAGTTAAGACAGCTGCCACAGATAAAAAAAGCTATATTTGGTTCACATGATTCTTCAAAGCAGCAGCATGTCGTGGAAATTCCCAATACCAATCTAACTTCATCATCGACAATTCAAACAACTACCAGTTGTAAATATAATAACTACAGTATCTCGAGATAATTCCCTGAATTCCCCAAATACTTACAGTACAATACAATACTTTCCTGAATGTTGCTCTAGTTTAGAGCAAGCTCGTAGAGTTAAACTAAAGCACATTCACTAATCTTTTTATTATAGAAAACAATTAAATCACAATTCATTGTGCATTGTCCTCTTCATTTATTATAATGGGCATTTTCTCCCAGTCAGTAAGGTGTGTGTGTTGTGTGTTTAATTAAAAAAAAAAAAAAAAGTCAGACTTGTGAGTTTATATCTTCTCCATTGTGAGTTTATATCTTCTCCATCGTACAGAATACTTCGCCTACCAAAGATCCAGCGGCTTTTAGGACACAGATCAAACCATGGATCCAGCATCACGCCTCTTCCGCCTCCGCCAAGGTAACCAACCTATAGAGGATTACGTTGTCGATTTTTGTGAGCTGTGCTGTTTGGTGACTTTTAATGACGTGGCGCTTAAGGACATTTTCCGCAACGGATTAAACGATCTGATTCGTTCTGGCCTACCTGGAGGGAAAATTCACTGGTCGTTGGAACAGTACATTGACTTTCCCCTCCGGTTGGCTGGATTGCCATTTACTGTGGGGGTAGCTGATGAGGAACGCTGCTATCCCCCAGTATCAGCCAAACCTGTGAATTTTTCAATCATGTCTGGAATTATTCAAGTCACGTCAGAGGCCTATCCTGCCAAGCCACAGCCTGCTCACGTCACGTCTGCCAAGCCACAGCCTGCACTCGTCAAGTCTACTAAGCCAGAGCCATCTCATGCCAAGTCTGTCAAGCCAAAACCTGCTCACGCCATACTTGCCGCTCCAGGGCCTGCTCACGCCATGCCTGCCGCTCCAGAGTCTGCACCTGTCATGGCCGCCCTCCCACAACCAGCTCACAAGATGGCCGCCCTCCCACATCCAGCTCACAAGATGGCCGCCCTCCCACAACCAGCCCACAAGATGGCCGCCATCCCAGAGCCAGCCCACAAGATGGCTGCCATCCCAGAGCCAGTCCACAAGATGGCCGCCATCCCAGAGCCAGTCCACAAGATGGCCGCCATCCCCAAGCCTGTTCACAAGATGGCTGCCCCGTCTGAGTCCCTGGCCAAGATGGCTGCCACGCCTGAGCCTCATCAAGCCAAAATCATCTCATCCGCATCTCATCCCATCATCTCTGCCACATCCAAGGTAAATCAAGTGATGCCTGATCCTCCGGTGTCAAGTCAAGTCAGTGCTACACTTTCTGTGTCAAGTCAAGATATAGCTGTTGTTCTCCAGGAGTCAAGCCAAGTCACAGCTGTGCCCCACGAGTCAAGCCAAGTCACAGCTGTGCCCCACGAGTCAAGCCAAGTCACAGCTGTGCCCCACGAGTCAAGCCAAGTCAGAGCTGTGCCCCATGAGTCAAGCCAAGTCACAGCTGTTCCCCATGAGTCAAGTCATGTTACAGCTGTTGTTCCTGAGTCAAGTCACGTTACAGCTGTTGTTTCTGAGTCAAGCCATGTTGTTCCTGAGTCAAGTCACGTTACAGATGTTGTTCCTGAGTCAAGCCATGCTGTTCCTGAGTCAAGTCAAGTTGCAGCTGTGTTTCCCGAGTCAAGTCAAGTTTCCAAGTCAAGTCAAGTTGCAGCTGCGTTTCCTGAGTCAAGCTTCCGAGTCCAGTCAGGTCGCGGCTGTTGTTCCAGAGTCAAGTCAAGCTACAGCTGCTGTTCCAGTGTCAAGTCAAGCTGCAGCTGTTGTTCCAGTGTCAAGTCAAGTTAAAGCTGTGTTTCCTGTGTCAAGTCAGGTCAGAGCTGCTGTTCCGAAGTCCAATCAAGTTACAGCTATTGCTCCTGTGTCAAGTAAAGCTATAGCTGTAGCCCTCAAGTCAAGCAAAGTCACAGCCGTGGTTCCTGAGTCAAGCAAAGTCACAGCCGTGGTTCCTGAGTCAAGCAAAGTCACAGCCGTGGTTCCTGAGTCAAGCAAGGTCACTACCGATCTTCACAAGCCAAGCCAAACCACAGTTGATCTTCATGAGCCAAGCCAAGTTACAGCAGATCTTCATGAGCCAAGTCAAGTTGCTGCTGTTATTCCCGAGCCAAGTCAAGCCACAGCTGACCTCCCTGAGTCAAGTCAAGAAACGGCTGTCTTACCAGAACCTCACATATCAGCTGAAACCGCAGAGCCCACGCTCCCAAGCCACGCAGAGCCCACGCTCCCAAGCCACAAGTCCATAGCATCCGCACCCTCAAGGTCAACAGACACCCCACGATCTACTGTGCTGCCTGTAATGGCTGTCGCCATCTTCAGTGTGTGGGCTGCACACTGTGCTCTAGAGGCCTCATCTGTCCACGAATCTGCTCCAAAGGCCTCATCTGTCCACGAGTCTGCTCCAGAGGCCTCGTCTGTCCACGAGTCTGCTCCAGAGGCCTTGCCTGTCCACGAGTCTGCTCCAGAGGCCTTGTCTATCCACGAGTCTGCTCCAGAGGCCTCGTCTGTCCACGAATCTGCTCCAGAGGCCTCGTCTATCCACGAGTCTGCTCCAGAGGCCTCGCCTGACTGCGAGTCTGCCCCAGAGGCCTCACCTGACCACAAGTCTGCTCCTGAGGCTTCATCTGTCCACGAGTTTGCACCTATACCTCCTGAGGTGTCAGCTCACGCTGTAGGACCTCCTAAGGAGGTGGCGTCCATTTATGAACTCACTGCCACGTCTGCCCAAGAATCTGCGCCCATGCCTCCTGAGGTGTCAGCATGTGCTGTAGATCCTCCAATGGGGGCGGCGTCCTTCCATAAACTTTCTACCCATCATACCACGGCCCAGGAGGCCTATCATAAACTCCCTCCTGTCATGTCACAGCCACGAAGGCCTATCATGGACTCTTGATCGCCATGTCACGATCAAGAAGGCCAATAATGAACTCTCTACCTGTTATGCCATGGCCAAGGAAATCGTCCAGGAATACACCGCTCTGCTATGGATGTTACTAGTTCCCCTGTGGATATCTCTGCTCCTGTCTGCTCTGCCTGCCCTGCAATGGCTCCCTGTTATGCCTGCTCTGCCTGCCTCGCCATGGCTCCCTGCTCTACCTACTCCACCATGGCTTCCAGACACACTCTGTCAGTTTAAATCTAGATTAAAGACCCATCTCTTTAACCTTGCTTACACATAACACATTAACACATTTCTATTATTCAAATCCGTTAAAGGATTGTTAGGCTGCACTAATTAGGTCAACCGTAACCGGGAACACTTCCCATAACACCCGATGTACTCAGTGCATTGTCAGAAGAATGGCATCTACGCTAATATTAGTCTGTTTCTTTCTTATGCCGAGGTCACCTTAACCACCAGATCCAGTCCGTATCCAGATCAGATGGTCACTGCAGTCCTCTGGATGCAGTCCGTACCCAGCCCAGATGGTGGATCAGCACCTAGAGACGACCTCTACAGCCCTGAATGTCAGCGGAGACCACATCGACTAGATGAGCCCCAGAGACGGATCCCCAGTGAAGACCTCATCACCTAGACGGCTATCGGCACAGGACCACGGGAGCTGGCGAGTCCTCTGTGTCTGGCCAGAGGAGAACTGGCCCCCCAACTGAGCCTGGTTTCTCCCAAGGTTTTTTTCTCCATTTGTCACCGATGGAGTTTTGGTTCCTTGCCGCTGTCGCCTTTGGCTTGCTTAGTTGGGGACACTTTATCTTCACTTTATCGTCACACAATATTGTATTTTATTTTGTTGTATTTGATTAACTACCTTTACCTGAGAATTGAGTGTTTACTGTTGCCTTTTGCATTGTTGATGTACTATTTCCTATTTAATACTGTACAGCCGCCTTGTCACAATTCTGTATTGTTAAAGGCGGTATATAAATAAAGGTGATTTGATTTGATTTGATTCCTACTCTGCCATTGCTCCACGGCCCAGGCCCTCCAGTGTTTCACGGTCTGCTACTGCTCCACGGCCCAGGTCCTCCAAGGTTCCACAGTCTGCTATTGCTCCACGGCCCAGGACCTCCAGTGTTCCACTGTCCGCCACAGCTCCACAGTCCAGGTCCTCCAAGGTTCCACTGTCTGCCACAGCTCCACGGCCCAGGTCCTCCAAGGTTCCACTGTCTGCCACAGCTCCACGGCCAAGGTCCTCCAAGGTTCCACTGTCTGCCACAGCTCCACAGTCCAGGTCTTCAAGGGTTCCACTGTCTGCCACTGATCCACGGTCCAGGTCCTCCAGTGCTTCACTGTCTGCCACTGCTCCATGGTCCAGGTCCTCCAGTGCTTCACTGTCTGTCCCTGCTCCACAATCCAGGCCCACCTCCTCTACATGGACCTGGCCCTCCGTCCCACCCCCTGTTTTGCCTCTGTTCCCCCACCCTCCTGGACTGTTGTTGTTGTTTGAGCGCCAGGGGTCGCTCCTGGCGGGGGGGGGATTCTGTAACGCCACGCCAGCAGAGGGAGCCCTCACCCACAGACTGACTGTTGCTGCTCCCTCTGCTGCTTCGTTTGTTACTTCCTGTTTGGTGGCCATAAAAGGAGGCCATTTTCAAAGAGGAAGCTGCGAAGTATTGTTTTGCTCTAGCGGACTCTAAGCGTTTCCCTGTTTTCATTGCCTTGTTTTTTGTTATTTGCCATGGTTTTGCTTTGTTCCATTGTCTTTGTTTTCTGCCATAGTTTGCCTCGATATGCGCGTTGCGTTCATATCCTGAACTTATCTGCTTTCCCGTTCGTAGAATATTTTATTAGTAAACTGCATACCAAAAGTCATTTTTATGTCAGTGTTTTCATGGATCGCGGAAGCGGGGGGGCCGCCCAGGCCTGGGCCCGGGTAACTTTTGAGGTCTGGTACAAATTATGACATACATAGGCTATAGACCCATATGGATTATTCATTAAAAGTTCGCGATCTCGATTCAAACACACACAATCTTATTGCTATGATGATGACTTCGCCATGTCTATAAAACATTTGAAATCGCAATCACATCGGAATGATCCGATGACACCGCTGATCCAGAGAGAGCTCTGGCCATGTAAGTTAAGCTTTATGTTTAAACAAGCTTCACGAGCAGTATAGGTATAGGCTACATTTCTTTGTTGCAAACATTAAATAATAACTTAAGTATTGGGATAAATGTTCATTATAGCCCAGCACGGGCCTCATATATGCCCTAGCCCAGCCCTTGTCAGACAGAATTCTCGGCCCGAGCCCGTCTTCACCCAAAACACCTTATACTACTGTTTCATCTATTGAAATAGTTCAGTTTTAATGGCAAATTGATTATATTTCGTTTCATTCTTTTGTTAAGTTAATTTAGAAAAACATTTGGAGCATTTTTGTTCATTAAATATAAGCTAAGTTTTTGTTTTTTAAAGTAATGACCAGGTGGTCATCGAAAGACTGATCCGACACATTGATCAAACACGCACAGTCTGTTTGATCAATTTTGCCTTCTCAAATCACGACTTGCCTAAAATAAGATCTATAGATATAGGCCTAAAAGATTTCAAGTATGAAACAATGTTAGTTTCAACGTTAAACAGATAAATGTGCGGTATTAGACGCATACCCAATCCTTTGTGCGGAGAGTGGAAGCTAAAGCCCAATTGTAGGAAATGGAGGCGCCAGCGCGATTACTTGCATTTTTTTCAGTGGAAACAATTTAAAATGTTCCGTCATTTTTGCTCGTAAAGGTAATAATAATAATACATCATTCGGAACTGTTAAGGGTCTTTTGTTTGTGTGCACTCACAATATCAACAAAACGCTGCAAACGGTGCTTTTATTAAATAAAGAAAACAAACATGATGCGCATTCTGTTGCCTCAACAGGAGCGCTTCACAAAAATTAACGGAAACTCAGCGAATACATACCTCACAGACATGATACATATGAAACTACGATCTGCATTTTCTGAGAAAACGCTTAACATATAAGCCTATCTTAATTCATATTCTGAGCTGTACAGGGTACAGTTCACCTCTCCCAAATGAAGCGGACAAGGAAGTGGGCTAAACTATGTCAGTGACACCTGACTTTATTACAAATAACGCACATTTCATTCAAAATATTACTTTGGAAAAAAAGAGAAAAAAATTATAAACACAGATCAATAAGTTGCACTTTTTTATTTGTTTAATTGTGTCAAATTGCTAATAAAAATAGGTAATAAAAAACGATTATGATGTGGAGGTGAATTGGTTTAGTCTTGACTTCTGGTCGTGACAGCGTTGGGGGTGGGAAATCTGTTGACTGTCGATTACAAAATAAACACAGCGATGGAGAGAAAAAGGCCAAAGCTGTCAGCTGCCTAATTTAGGAAAAAAAGAAAAGAAGATGAGGAGAAAGGGGCAAAAGATAAAGGTATGCAACAATGTTCTCTCTGTATGATTAAGGTATTCATGTCATTATGTTAATTAGTGGTATAACGTTAACTCTTAGGTTTGTTAGCCTTCTTGCTTATGATGCTTGCTATGCTTACCTTGCTAAAAAAACACAATAAAAGCCTAATATACAAACCATCACTGAAATTCTAATGGTTTCTATTAAATAGCATTATGAACCATTAACTTTTTCCAGTGAAACTACTACAAAATTCCTTATTGTAGTGTGTTTTGGACACTTTTTCAATAGGATTTACCATCCCACCCACCAATAGAATCCATCATATACCAGCAGACACATTTTCTATTATTTTTGGGCAGGGTTCTATTGTTTTTTCAGCAGTGTATACAACATGAGATCTAATTAAATTTAACCACACAATTATGCTTTGCAACAAAACTGTTGCAAGTACAGTTATTTATTTCCATTGTTTATGTTAATGTTGGCTATAGCCAATATATTTACAATATATTTACAGTATACTGTAAATAGCCAGTGTAATTTACATATGTGTAGATAGTTTAAAAGACAAACATTTTCCATTTGCTATAACTCTGTTACGTGACAAAGCATATAATTTGAGGCAGTAAATTAACCAAGGAGCTAATTGTTCCTCCCTTAGATTAGATTATATTAGATTAATAAAGTGTCTAATGACAGACATTTAGCATGTTAGGGCATGTTTATTTAAATTTGCAATTTTTAAGAGTAATATTGTAGCCAACAGTCTTTTGATGTCAATTTCAACTGCGTCCTGTTTCAGGGGCACTTCTAAAATATTTTGGAGCATCCTCTGCCACTTGTCAGGATGAGGCACCTACCTCCCCCACTACACAGGACTCTGCTGGAATGGTCTCTGCTCTTCAGATGAGCTACCATCTGTGTCCTCAGCAAGTCATATGTCTCCACAAACATCTAATATTGAGGATGAAGACATCTTTGCCTCTGCTTCTACCTAGGGCATCATGTGCAGAATGAGCTGATTGATTTGTTGAGCAGCAAAATCATATCTGATATAGTGGATGACATCAAGCAGGCAAAGTTTTTTTCAATAATTCCGGACTGCTCTCCAGTTATAAGCCACACAGAACAGTTGTCAGTGGTCATTAGAGTGGTGTCACTGATGGAGAAGCCCCATATCAGGGAACATTTTATGGGATTTTTGAAGGCAGAGGAGTCCACAGGGCAGCTGTGGCCCAGTCTTTGTCTGAGGAGGTGGGGTCATACCGCTTCAGCATCTGCACGGTTGTTTGGTATGACGTGCTATCTGCAATACAGCATGTCAGCAAATTCATGCAGTCTCCAAATATGCATGTCGACCTAGCTGTGAATCTTTTGAAGAAGACTGAGCAAGGTCTCCAGAGCTACAGGGCAAGTGGCTTTGTGACTGCACAGATGGCGGCCAAAGACATTTGGGAAGAAATGAATGTGGAGGCTGTTTTGAAACAAAAAAGGCTAAGGTCCACAAAGCGCAACTTCTCATATGAATCACATGATGAGCCTTTCTGTGATGCCCTTAGGATTTTGGAGATTGGATTCTTCAGTGTTGTTCTTGATGCAGCCCTGTCAGCCATCACGGAGAGATTTACCACATTGGAAAATGTGGAAAACAAATTTGGGGTTTTGACAAAATTCCCAAGTCTTGCACTAGGTACCACACTGCACTTTGAAGGGCATTCTGATTTGGACAGTAGAGAGCTTTTGCAGGAAATCAAGAACTTCCCTCACCTGCCATCAAAAACCATGAGCCTCCTTGAGCTTATCACTTTTATGCACGATAAGGATCTATCTGAGATCTACCCCAACTTTTGGACTGCTCTCAGGATTGCACTTACACTGCCAGTGACTGTAGCTCAAGCAGAGAGGAGTTTTTCCAAACTAAAGGTAATCAAGACATACCTGAGGTCAACCATGTCTCAGGAACGGCTTACTGGCCTTGCTGTCATAAGCATTAATCATTCAGTAGGGGAGCATATCTCATATGATGCCATTATTGATGACTTTGCATCTAGAAAGGCCAGAAATGTCAGATTTTAGTTTCAGTTTGTGTTTTCTGTTCTGCAGTGAAATAAATAATTTAATTTCCTTTAGTGTGATTTATTCTATATTTATTCTATATTTTATTTGTATATTATTCTTAATAATTTAAAATATTTTTTCTTAAATAATATTTGTTTGTACACAGTATATTTATTTAAGTTATGAGCATTTTTTTTTTGTTTTTTTTTTTTTGCAAAAATTGGTCTGTTACGGGATAGTATTACTACAATAAAACGTGTGGTGTGTACAAAATGTGAAGTTTTGTCTTGGTTTTTTTTGAGGGGGAGGGGGGACGGAGGGAGTCTCGCCCAGGGAGCAATTCAGTGTAGAACCGCCACTGTCCTCCAGTGTACTTTATTAATTTGTAATTTATTAGTGTCATTTATTAAAGGTATTGTTTTCGTTATGTACTGACTCAAATTAATAATCTATAATTAATTGAGAAAAAAACCTTGGGAGAAACCAGGCTCAGTCGGGGGGGCCAGTTCTCTTCTGGCCAGACACAGAGGACTCGCCAGGTCCCGTGGTCCTGCATGTGCCGACAGCCGTCTAGGTGACGAGGTCTTCACTAGGGATCCGTCTCTGGGGCTCATCGTCGATGTGGTCTCCGCTGACATTCAGGACTGTAGAGGTCGTCTCTAGGTGCTGATCCACCATCTGGGCTGGGAACGGACTGCATCCAGAGGACTGAAGTGACCATCTGATCTGGATACGGACTGGATCTGGTGGTTAAGGTGACCTCGGCATAAGAAAGAAACAGACTAATATTAGCGTAGATGCCATTCTCCTGACGATGCACTGAGTACATCGGGTGTTATGGGAAGTGTTCCCGGTTCCGGTTGACCTAATTAGTGCAGCCTAACAATCCTTTAACGGATTTGAATTATAGAAATGTGTTAATGTGTTATGTGTAAGCAAGGTTAAAGAGATGGGTCTTTAATCTAGATTTAAACTGACAGAGTGTGTCTGCGTCCCGAACAGTGTTGGGTAGATTGTTCCAAAGTTTGGGTGCTAAATAAGAAAATGATCTGCCGCCCGTGGTTGATTTGGATATTCTAGGTATTATCAAAATGCCAGAGTTTTGAGAACGCAGCGGACGTGAGGGACTATAATGCGATAAGAGCTCGCTCAGGTACTGAGGAGCTAAACCATTCAGGGCTTTATAAGTAATTAGCAGGATTTTAAAATCTGTACGATGTTTAATAGGGAGCCAGTGCAGTGTTGACAGAACCGGGCTAATGTGATCATACTTTTTGGTTTTAGTAAGAACTCTAGCTGCCGCATTTTGGCCCAGCTGGAGTTTGTTTATTAAGTGAGCAGAACAACCACCCAATAAAGCATTACAGTAATCTAATCTTGAGGTCATAAACGCATTAATTAATGTTTCAGATATATTTTTGAGATGGAAAAATGCAGAACGCAGCACTAAGATCCAGCAGCACTAACAGAGAGATACAACCTCGATCGGATGATAGGAGCAGATCATTTGTAACTCTAATAAGAGCAGTCTCAGTACTATGGTATGGTCTAAAACCTGACTGGAAATCCTCACAGATATCATTTTTCTGTAGGAAGGAAGATAATTGTGAGAATACAACCTTTTCTAGTATCTTAGACAGAAATGGGAGATTCGAAATAGGTCTGTAATTAATTAATTTGTTGGGGTCAAGTTGTGGTTTTTTAAGTCAAAGTCAAAGTCAAAGTCAACTTTATTGTCAAATCTGCCATATGTGCCGGACATACAGAGAATTGAAATTTCGTTACTCTCAGACCCTAGGTGCATACACGTAACATTAAATACAAGGTAGAATTAGAAATGCAAATAAATACAATTATACATGCATATATATACAGTATATAAAAAAATACAAATATTGTGCAAAAAGAGCTTATGAGTGTAATAAAGTGACATAGTAATAACAGACAAAAGTCTTTAGAGGTAGTCTGAGGGTAGTAAGAGGTAGTTAGCAGAGCACCAATACTACACAAAGTGACTGGTGCCGGTCGGTGGGTGTGTGTGTAAGTGTTAGTGCGTGAGTGTTTTTGTGTGTGTGTGTGACACAGTTCTGGAAGTTCGTGGGGCAGAAGAAGGTAGTGGGGGCAGAGCCGGGAGAGAGTTTAGCTTCCTGACAGCCTGATGGGTGAAGCTGTCCTTCAGTCTGCTGGTCCTGGCCTGGAGACTCCGCAGTCTCCTCCCTGATGGCAGCAGGCTGAAGAAGCTTTTCATAGGGTGGGAGGGATCAGCTGCTATGCAGAGGGCTTTTTTGGTGAGACGGGTGCTGTAGATGTCCTGGAGGGAGGGGAGAGGAACACTGATGATCCTCTCAGCTGCTCTCGCTATGCGTTGGAGAGTTTTTCGGCAGGACGCATTGCAGGCTCCAAACCACACAGTGATGCAGCTCGTCAGGATGCTCTCGATGGTGCCTCTGTAGAAGGTGTACATGATGGGGGCCGGTGCTCTTGCTCTTCTCAGTTTGCGGAGGAAGTAGAGACGCAGTGGTGTTGTTCGTCCAGGAGAGATCCTCAGTGATGTGCACACCCAGGAACTTGGTGCTGCTCACTCTCTCCACAGACGCACCGTTGATGGTCAGAGGAGCATGCTGAGTGTGCGCTCTCCTGAAGTCAACAATAATCTCCTTCGTTTTCTCCACGTTCAGAGAGAGACTGTTGTCTCTGCACCACGCAGCCAGGTGGCTCACCTCGCTTCTGTAGTCGGTCTCATCCCTTTTGCTAATGAGACCCATCACAGTCGTGTCGTCTGCAAACTTAATGAAGAGGTTGGAGCTGTGTGATGGTGTGCAGTCGTGGGTCAGCAGAGTGAAGAGGAGGGGGCTCAGCACACATCCCTGAGGGGCCCCCGTGTTAAGAATGATGGTGCTGGATGTGTTACTGCCGACCCGTACTACTTGTGGTCTTCCGGTGAGGAAGTCCAACAGCCAGTTACACAGTGAGGTGTTGAGCCCCAGCTGGACCAGTTTTTGAGTGAGCTGTTGGGGGATTATAGTGTTAATTGCTGAACTGAAGTCTATGAACAGCATTCGGACGTATAGTCTTTTTTGTCCAGATGTGTGAGTGCTGAATGGAGTGCAGTGGAGATGGCGTCATCGGTCGAGCCGTTGGGCCGATACGCAAACTGGAAGGGGTCCAGGGAGGGGGGCAGGACAGTCTTAATGCGCTGCATGACTAGCCATTCAAAGCACTTCATGAAGATGGGAGTAAGTGCAATAGGACGGTAGTCATTAAAGCAGGAGGGAGATGACTTTTTAGGGACCGGAATGATGGTGGTGGCTTTGAAACAAGTCGGGACGACAGCCTGGTTGAGAGAAATGTTGAAGATGTCTGTGAAGACATCAGTGAGTTCCACTGCACAGTCTCTCAGTACGCGTCCAGGAATGTTGTCAGGACCTGGAGCTTTGCGTGCGTTGATCCTGCTGAGGGATCTCGTCTGTCTGGGGACAGAGTCATCACCTGGTCACCAGGAGGGGGTGGGGTCTTTTGTGCAGTGGTGGTGTTTTGCACTTCAAAGCGAGCGAAGAAGGTGTTCAGCTTGTTCAGCAGGGAGATGGTGCTATCACAGGTCTGTGGTGGGGGCTTGTAATCTGTGATGGTCTGTATGCCCCGCCACAGGCTCCGTGTGTCTCTGCTGTCTTTGAAGCGATGTGATATTCCCCTGGAGTACTGTCTCTTAGCCTTTCTGATGCCACGGGACAGGTTGGCCCTAGCTGTCTTCAGGCTCGCCTCATCTCCAGCTCTGAAGGCAACGTTCCGAGCTTTCAGCAGCCTGTAGACCTCCCCTGTCATCCATGGTTTTTGACTGGCACGGACAGTGATGGTTTTAGTGATTGTTTTAATGAGAGGCTTAATAGCAGCCAGTTTAAAGGTTTTGGGGACATATCCTAATGACAGTGATGAATTAATAATATTTAGCAGAGGATCTATGAGATCTGGAAGCAAGTCTTTTAGTAGCCTAGATGGAATAGGGTCTAGCATACAAGTTGTTGGTTTAGATGCTTTAAAGGGATAGTTCGCCTATTTAAGACATGAAGTTGTATGCAATCCTTACCAGCACTATAGTGTATACACACTGACCCACTCTGTGATCACCTCCCTGGTCAGAGTTCTGGCCGCTGGAAGTTTTTCAAGAAAGTAGTCCCGGTTAGTTTCCGGGGCCTCAAAACTGTGTGTTTTTATGTGAAAAAAGTATATGCGTTTCAAAGCTTGATTAATTTACATCACAAAAAACACTCCAGACAAAATTCATACCTCAGTTTTAATCGGCACTATGTTCTTTCCATTACCGTCAATCCGCGCCGCTGTCAACGTCAACAGTGCGCACGTTCCGATCAGCTGTTCCATAGTGTTTACACACTCGAATGACAACGACGTAAAAAGTAGAAAATTAACAATGGTGCGAACTTGTAAATTCCCAGGTTGTGACCACAAGAATGTGCCGGGATCACCGTTCAGATTCCATCGTTTTCCTGTTTCGGATATAGCTATGAGACAGCTTTGGCTGGTTGCCATCGGCTATTCTGCGGGAGATAAAATATCCAGCATCAAGGATTTTCGTGTGTGCAGTGCTCACTTCAGCGAAGACGATTACATCCCCAACCAAGGAGGAAAAAGCAAAAAATGGATTTTAAAGATTTTCACTTATAAACACGATGATACCGACACAGGTTCCGCATAGTTATAGACAATAACAGCAATAGCGAAGCATCATATTTTGTTGTGTTATATAGATTCAACTTAATTCATCAGTAAAGATATTTGCCGATTTTCTCACCACATAGACCGGCGATTTTTTTCGTTGCTATCATTGCCCCGGTTAGCATATTCTCAGTGTAGCCTAAAAACTGACGTTAGCTTCAAAATAAACCTGTTGTATGCGACATAAAGTTAGTAAATAGAGCTTACCCATGGTACTGGTACAGCAGAACTCTTTAAAATCCGTTTTTTGCTTTTTCCTCCTTGGTTGGGGATGTAATCGTCTTCGCTGAAGTGAGCACTGCACACACGAAAATCCTTGATGCTGGATATTTTAGCTCCCGCAGAATAGCCGATGGCAACCAGCCAAAGCTGTCTCATAGCCATATCCGAAACAGAAAAACGATGGAATCTGAACGGTGATCCCGGCACATTCTTGTGGTCACAACCTGGGAATTTACAAGTTCGCACCATTGTTAATTTTCTACTTTTTACGTCGTTGTCATTCGAGTGTGTAAACACTATGGAACAGCTGATCGGAACGTGCGCACTGTTGACGTTGACAGCGGCGCGGATTGACGGTAATGGAAAGAACATAGTGCCGATTAAAACTGAGGTATGAATTTTGTCTGGAGTGTTTTTTGTGATGTAAATTAATCAAGCTTTGAAACGCATATACTTTTTTCACATAAAAACACACAGTTTTGAGGCCCCGGAAACTAACCGGGACTACTTTCTTGAAAAACTTCCAGCGGCCAGAACTCTGACCAGGGAGGTGACCACAGAGTGGGTCAGTGTGTATACACTATAGTGCTGGTAAGGATTGCATACAACTTCATGTCTTAAATAGGCGAACTATCCCTTTAACAAGTTTATACAATTCATCCTGACCCATAGTAGAGAATGAGTGGAACTGTTCCCCAGGAGATCTATAGCGCATCTGATGCGATACTGTAATTGACGGCTGCATGGTGACAATTTTGTCTCTAATAGTATCGATCTTGGAAGTAAAGTAGTTCATAAAGTCAACATCAATCAGTGCACGTGATTTGTGATACTGTCAGAGTTTAATACTGAACAAAGATGTCATACAACAGGAAAACAAAAATTTAGCCATTCTTTTCATTCAGTACCTGGAGAACACAGTTTCATTGTTAAGTTTTTATCACACTGAAAACAAGAACAACAGATGTGAATAAAACAGCAAGACATGGGCTGCAGTATGTCCTGTAGGGTCCAGAGAAGATGTTCCAACTTGTTTTGAAGCAGCTGACCCATGCTTTCAAAACCTATCAAAATAAATAATATGTCATTGTTAAAACCAGCACACCAACGCAGTTCTTGTTCATTTTGAGGCACATAAATAAATTCAAACAATTGTAAAATGAAGCCATTAATTATGTTCAGGAGATTACACATGCTTTTCCACTTGCCTGGATTGTTACCAAATTACAATTCATGTACATGTTCATTATTTTTCATTTCCTAAAGATCTTTTCAAACACCATCATTATAATGCAATTTTTGTTGTTGCTAAAGGAAAATTTATAGCATTAGAAGACATAATGCGAGTGATATTTGCTGGTACATCTGTAGTTGGCTAAATTGTACTTGTCTGCTTGCGCACAATGAAAAAAATAGAACTTTTTAGACGGTCCCTATTTTGTTTCCCGAACTACTTTGGACATTCAGGGGACTTTCTCAAGTAAGTATGTCATTAAAACAATTTTTGACTATTTTGATCGTTCGTGAAAACTGTAGTAGGTCGGCAATCATGTCGCTGAATAGAATGTGCAAAAATGAACTTTATCGCACATATATTTAGAAAGTTATTGAACGCGGAAGTCCACTGTGCAAATATAAATTCACGTATTTCCTCAGCTGCTGTGGGGTGTCCCGTTTTCCTCCCGCTATGATAGTGCGGCCCATAAAGCTGCTCAAAATCTTGCTCAAGTCGGGCCTTTTTCCCGGTTACTGGCTCATCTTGGTCAGCTGCCCCCCCCACTGCGTACATCTTCACCAAGTTCACCTGGGATGATCAGGGGTGGATCCATCGGGGTGACAAGAAAAAGCTCTGCCACCCCAGAATTATCACAGAATAAAATATAAATGTAAGCAGTGTTTCATATGCTACTTTTCAGCAGCAGCAATAAAGCAGCAGCTTTCAATAAGCTTTCAATAAACTGTTTACGATGGTTGTACACGTACGCAGCGCGCGTGTACTCGACTTCATTAACAAATGACTTTTACGAACCGGTTCTTTTTGAGTCAAAAACACAAAGCGCGGCCCACTTCATTAACGAACTGTCTTTACATTTGTTCGTAAATCAGATAATAATTACTGCTTCTATATCTTCATACTTACACATACAGTACATTTACAGTATACAGTACCAGTACATCAGATTATGGAAATTTCACTACTCTATATGTACAGTAAACTGTAGCACATGTACAGCTTCAAAAGTGTGACTGTCAAATTTTGATTTGTAACCATTTTTTTTTTTTACAGTAGGCCTATGTGTACTGCATTTTTGCAGAACTGAGAAATGACTGCCTAGAGGTATGGTATTGTGTCAGAAGACAAACAGTATTCTGTAATTAAATGTATTATTAATTTTTATATTTATTTTATTCCTGGACTGTAATGTGGTATTGTGGCATACCAAGTTCATACACAATTCTTTGGCATTTGAACTTTTCTAGTGCTTTTTATCTACTGCAAGATTACTTTACAATGGTAAAATGAAAATCATTTTTGTCCCAAAAGTTAATTGCGTATTTATACATCTGTATCTGTTTTTTGTAATAGTGTTATTGATCTCATGAGTGTTCATTGGCAGGGAAGTCATCTGTGTATTTGAACTGCATTAACTGAAGCATTAACACACCTGTGTTAACTTGAAAAGTTTGAATGACAAATGTATGCTGGCTTATCTTAAAGTCTTGTTTAAAAACAAATAGTTTGGTCAGATGTTCTAGATGTTTGCTAGGATATTCTGGGTAGTTGCTAGGCTCTTGCTATGCAGTTGCTGGGGTGTTGCTAGAGTAGATGGTAGAAAGTGTGTTGTGGGTGATTACAGACATTCCCACTTCTGTTAATAACAGAGAATCAAACATTGTTTTCAAAATGGATCCAGTTTCAGTGCTTTGATATTATTGTATTTCTTTCTAATGTTAGTACATTCAAACGTTTTTGTTGATGCTCTTAACCGTGCACTAAAATGTAATTTAACAGTTGTGTATGTCAGACTATAAATCCCCTAAAACTAGGCATGGGTACTTGCTTTGGTGTTGCCACCCCTCATAGCTCTCACGCCACCCCTTTGCCACCCTAAAAATTATTTTCTAGATCCTCCCCTGGGGATGATATTTACTAGGGGTGTGATGAGACACTTATCCCACGAGACGAGACAAGAGACTAGGTTAAACGAGAACGAGACGACACGAGATTTTTAAATTTTTTTAAAGAAATCCTCAATGATGAATTACATAGGAAACATTTTTTTCAACTAAAAAAGACAAAACACAAAAAAATGTAGGTACAATTTGAACTTTATGAAATTAAACGTCCATTTTAATGAATTATATGCAGTAATAAACAAAATTTAAACAAGAGCTTCACGATTCTGGGTAAATTGAGAATCCTAGTTGTTTTTAATAAATTGGAGACCATGATTCTCTCACGATTCTGGAGAAAAAAGAAAAAACTAAACAAAATAACATAATTTACTAGTGGTTCTGACGAAATGTTTATTGCTTAAGTCTTTTAAAAACATATATTCATTTAAACAAAATGGGAAAAAAAAATCAATGAAGGAGTCAGTGTCTCAATTCATTAAGACTTGTTTGACTTGGAATCTCCTGAATGAATGATTTATTGACATACTTTTTTTTAACGGGCAGTTGTCGTCACCACCTGGCGGAAGAGGATAAAGCGTTACAATACACACAAGTGTTCGGATGCTTTCGTTTCGATCGCTACTGTAGACAATAAGTGTTTATACCCAAACACGGGGCTGAATCCAGCTTCTTATTCGCAGCTTCTTATTGACGCTATCCGTTCCACCTTAAAAACGCGACGCTTCCGCCTTTCGTAGCTTCTTATTCACGCTCTACTTAGGGACCGTCTCTTCTTCAAATACGAACAATAAACGATTGTTAAATGTAAATAACACTGAGATAAGAGCGAAAACGGGCTGTCAACATGAAATCTAATTACATTATTCGTTAGTTATTGAACGTATCATCCTTTGAACGTTTCAAACGATTTTTTAAATTTTAAATTAGATTTTTTAAATCTAGCCTATTATGAAGACTTAATATGGGCCAGCATCTGTGAATAGATGACACCTACCCCTGCGGTTTCTTTGTTTTAAAATGCGCTCAAAGTTTGCTTAATGCATAAATAGCATTTGTAAATATTATAATTTTTACTAGATTCTGTAAGTACTATAATTTGTACTAGATTTCAACTGTTAAATATATGTGTGTGTGTGTGTGGGTGGGTGTGTGTTTACTGTACCTTTTAAAAGTTGGACCTATATTAAATCATATGTAAATGTAATCAGTAACAGGTCAAATTGCATTATTGGACAAATTGGTGGCGCTAAATCTCAAATTACACTAATTTCTACGTTAGCAATTTGAAATTATGGACCCCTGAAATTGACGGTTATGACAATTCAGTAACAGGTCAAATTGCATTATTGGCCCAGTTGGTGGCGCTATATCTCAGCTTCCTTTGAGGGTGCGTTAGAATTCCACTTGGGGCCTTGTTCTCAAGCCTCCTGGCTATCACCATACAAAATTACAATAATTTCTTATGTAGCATTTTGAAGTTATGGACCTATGAATTTGACAAATATGACAGTTAAGTAACGGGTCAAATTGCATTATTGGCCCAATTGGTGGCGCTATATCTCAGCTTCCTTTGAGGGCGCATTACAAATTCCACTGGGGCCTTGTTTCCAAGCCACCTGGCTATCACCATACAAAATTACAATAATTTCTTATGTAGCATTTTGAAGTTATGGACCCATGAATTTGACAGTTATGACAATTCAGTAACAGGTCAAATTGCATTATTGGCCCAATTGGTGGCGCTATATCTCAGCTTTCTTTGAGGGTGCATTAAAAATTCCACTGGGGGCTTATTCCCAAGGCCCTTCACTGTCACCATACAAAATTACAGTCATTTCTACGGTAGTATTTTGAAGTTATGGACCCATGAATTTGACACGAAAATTCAGTAACAGGTAAAATTGCATTTTTGGCGGCATTATATCTCAGGTGTCCTTGAGGGTGTGCTGAAAGTTTCACTGGGGGCTTATAGCCAGTGTGCTTGTCCACACTGGGTATAAGCACCTTCAGAAAGTTTCACCACACCTTCAAGGATAGCTGAGATATAGCCCCTCCATTTGGGCCATGAATGCAATAGCTTGACTATATTGTCACATATGTCAAATTCATGGGCCCATAATTTCAAAATGCTACCATAAAAATTATTGTAATTTTGTATGGTGATAGCCAGGTGGCAAGGCCCCAGTGGAATTTTTAACCCAACCTCAAAGGAAGCTGAGATTAAGCGCCACCAATTGGGCCAATAAAGCAATTTGACCTGTTACTGAATTGTCATATCTGTCAAGTTCATGACTCCATAACTTCAAAATGCTACCGTAGAAATTATTGTAATTTTGTATGGTGAAAGTCAAGGGCATTGGGAATAAGCCCCCAGTGGAATTTTTAAGGTAACCTCAAAGGAAGCTGAGATATAGTGCCACTAATCGGGCCAAATAAGCAATTTGACCTGTTACATTCTGTGACACAAAAAAAGTATTTTTTTTTTTTATTTTAAAATTATAGTGGATTTTTGTGTGTCCACCATGACACTGGGTGTGGGAAATACGACAAGCGGAGTGATACCTGATACAAACGGTGACGTGGTTGGAGGAGTTCTGATTTCATTCTAATATCGCACCCTTATCAGCCAGATTCGAGGACCAGAAAGAACTGTTGTATAATATATATAGGTCACACCAGTAATTCACTAACTGAATATTTCTTTAAATAGCATTAGCACTCCTGAAGAAACAACTAAGCTTAAAGCTTTTGATCCACAAGCACAAAGGTAAGAATTAAAATGGAGAATTAAGAATTAAGATGGAAATATCTACACATTTGTGACCATGGACCACAAAACCAGTCGTAAGGGTCAATTTTTCGAAATTGAGATTTATACATCATCTGAAAGCTGAATAAATAAGCTTTGCATCAATGTATGGTTTGTTATGACAGGATAATATTTGGCCGAGATTTCAAAATCTGGAATCTGAGGGTGCAAAAAAATCTAAATATTGAGAAAATCACCTTTAAAGTTGTCCAAATTAAATTCTTAACAATGCATATTACTAATCAAAAATTAAGTTTTGATATTTTTACAGTAGGAAATTTACAAAATATCTTCATGGAACATGATTTTTACTTAATTTCCTAATGATTTTTGGCATAAAATAAAAATCAGTAATTTTGACCAGTACAATGTATTTTTGGCTGATGCTACAAATATACCCCAGCGATTAAAGACTGGTTTTGTGGTCCAGGGTTACATTTGTACTTGTGTTAAATACAAATGACCAGATAATACAATCATGAGGCTCTTTTGTATATCCCAACACATTTTTAGATATCATCTGCTGATAACTTTGTAGTCGAGATGAAAAAACTTAAAGAAATTATTTCTGCTCAAAATATTTCAACACACGGTTGACATGTTTTTTTTTTTTTTTTTTTTTTTTAGATGGCTACATTTACAGATTTTTGTGAAATAACCCAGGTGGATTTGGAGGATATTAAAGACTCCATATCTACTCAGGATCTCCCATCAGCTGTAAACATGATCAGAGAATACCTCAAAGAGCAGGATCTCATAGAACTAAACATTGGTGTCACTGGAGAGTCTGGTTCTGGAAAGTCCACGTTTGTCAACGCATTCAGGGGTTTAGGAGATGAAGAAGAGGGCTCTGCTAAAATTGGGGTAGTGGAGACCACTACAGAGCCTGGGGTTTACCTTCACCCAAAATACGAAAACGTAAAAGTGTGGGATCTTCCTGGCATCGGAACACCAAACTTCAAAGCTGATGAGTACCTTAAACTGGTTCAGTTTGAACGCTATGATTTTTTCATCATCATTGGTTCAGATCGGTTCAGAGAATGTCACACTCAGCTGGCCAAAGAGATCATGAAAATGAAGAAAACATTTTATTTTGTTCGTTCCAAGATTGACATGAGCATTGAGGCTGAAAAGAGAAAGAAAAACTTTGACCTGAAAAAGACATTGAACACCATCCGAGAGGACTGTGAAAACGGTTGGTTTATTCAGTTAATGGAATGGCAAAGTTTTGACAAACAAAATTACAGTTACATTTTTGAGGTTGTTATTAACATAATGCTTTATTGTGGATATATATTTGGCCATCTAAAACTAATAAATATACATGATTGCAGAATTCATGATAATAGGCATATTGTACATGAATAATACAATAATCCTTTAATGATTACATAATACTTTTTTCTTTTTTACAGGTCTGAGAAAGATTGGTATAGAGGATCCTGTCGTGTTCCTGATCTCTGGCTGGGAGCTCGGAAAGTATGATTTCAATGCTCTGCAGGAGAGGATGGAGAAAGAGCTTCCACAGCATAAGAGACGTGTGCTGATATTGGCTTTGCCGAATATTACGCTGGAGATTAATGAGAAAAAGAAGAAAGCTCTAAAGAAGGACATTACAAAGGTTGCCATCCTGTCTGCTTGTGTGGCTGCTGTTCCCATTCCTGGTCTTTCAATCGCTGTGGATTTAGCCATCATAGCAGTTGAGATAGAAAAGTACAGCAACGCCTTTGGTCTTGATAAGCAGTCTTTGAAGAAGGTCTGTAAAAGATATGGGAAGAGAATAGAGACTGTCGAAGTTCTGATTAAGTCAGCTTGGTATAAAGGAATATTCACAGGTTCCATCATAGCCATACTAAAACAGGTATCCTTTCTGATAACAGAAGAAGCTGTTGAGTCTATTGTTAGCTTTGTGCCCTTTCTAGGCACTGTAGCAGCAGGAGCAATGTCCTTTTGGGCTGTGTCAACAATGCTGAAGAGTGCTCTGAATGAAATAGCAGAAGATGCCAGGAATGTGCTAATGGGTTTGGTGGAGACTAAAGTGTAATCAGACAGATTTAATGTACCAGTTACTTAAAGTTGTTGCAAGGTGTATAATATTCAATAGTTCAAAGTTAACTATTTTGGAAAGAACACAATAGTTCTGGCACATTTTATACACAGAATTTTAACAGAAAATTGTGATTATTTAGGCATTGATAACTATTTATGTTGTTTTGACTTTTATATACTCAAAAAGTAACTGAATTAAAAACAAATTTATTAAATACACTGCATGAAACTCTGCAGAAGCAAATGTGTTGCTTTTGGTAGGAACCTTATTTGTTTATTGTGTTTATTTTATGGGATTTAAGTAATTTTCCTTAAAATATGTGTCTTTATTTAAACAGATCATGAGCTGAGAAACCAAAATTCCCTTGATATTTTGACATATAAGATGTCACTGTACTATAAAAACATCTTGTAAAGTTCAGAATTCAAAACTTTCTCATTAGTCTAAGAAGATCAACACCTGCTTCTACATCACTACACACAGTTTGGCACAAAACGCAATTTGGCATCCCTATTCTATTTAAATGGAAAAAACGCACTCTCAGGGCTGTTTAGTGAATTTGTGTTTTTATGACTTTTTATAAAATGCCAAGTTAGGGTGTTTTGGTTATAGTTGACAAAATGTTTTATTATCAATCACTATGCTCTCTTTATGGCTAAATATTGGTTTGAGACATCATTCCTAGATAGGAACATCGGACACTATTGATTCTGACCAGGGAACACACTTTAGTGGTCAGAAAGTGTGTGGACGTCATTGGATTTTCATAGCATCAACAATGACAATCATCATTTGAAAGTGGTATCACACTCTGAAATTGAACTGGTGGCAAAATATGGAATGACAGACATAACATGGTATATGTGCTTCTATTATTTCTATGCATAATATTAGTTTATCAGCCCAGTTTTGGCTGAAGGCCAAATGTTGCTTTTGGAGATCTTGCTATTGCAGGTGTGCACTTAAATCAGATTTTCTTCTGATGCAATCATTGGTTTTAACTGAGGCAGTCAAATGAGGGTTTAGGATGCGTGGAAACCTCCTCCAGAGAGGGGCGGGCGTAAAATTGAGTGAAAAAATAACAGTTTATCATTAGCTACCCCTTCAGATGCAGAATATGTAGAATTATTAAGCATAATTAAATGGATACATATTAGACATTGTGACATTTCTCATTAATTTTGAACAAGACTAGATGAAATGCTGTAGAAAGGATGATGAAGATATGAAAGGTGGGAGGCTACGATGATTAGCTTTCACTGGACTACAGTTTAGTTGCCATCCAAATGGTCTCTATGGTCTTTGTTTATCCATCAACATTATAATGAAGTCAAAATAATTCCAACAAAGTTTGAGCAATCTTGTTTTTCAAAAAGAGCAGTGTCTGTTTTCCGTTCTCTTGTTTATGTGTTTTCGCAGATCATTGTCATCAACCTTCGAGAAATTTGCTGAAAAGTTTGAGCCTTATCATAAAGGGGGCCATTCTCAACAAACAGCAGCTAGATAGGATAGAGGGATTCTGAGCTACAAAAGAGATATCAGTCATTTTTTCATAATGCCGTCATGAGATAAGCTATATTACTACTAAAAGATGTTTTCAGAGGTGTATGATGCATGCCTGGAATAATACTAAGTTAGTGTGACAGATCAGCGGAAGCGTTTGGATCCATTTGCAGCTTTTATTAACGAAGTCGGGTACAGGCAGGGTCAAAACAACAGCAAACAGGGTCCACAGGGAATAGACAGACTCAGAAACGAGAACCAGGCGGGGTGTCGGGGCAGGCGGCAGAGATACAAATCCAATAACAGTCCAAGGGTCGAGGTACACAGAGAAGAATCACAATCGAGTAACAGTCCAGGTGAGAAACGAGAAAGCAGTCCAGTAATACACAAATAACGCTCAGAAATGACAGCCAGGGCAAATCAAGACTTCGCGGGGAGGTGATGTGTGCGTGTGTGTTTTATACTGTGTGTGCGTAATGAGGTGCAGGTGTGTGTGTGACGTGTCAGTCCCAGGCATGAGGGGTTATGGGAGTTGGAGTCCGAATGAGACCGAATCAGTATTCTGGCGAGGGTTCCCTCTGGTGGTGCGGAGGAGGCGGTACGGAAGCCTCCTCTGTAACAGTTAGACACTAACTATTTTGCGTTTTTTGTGCTTTAGTTTTTAACACATATACAGGGGTATTTGTAAGTCATATATTTGTCATACAGAGTGAATCAGGTCAGTTCATGGGTGGTTTATTATTAACATGCTGCAAGATATGGTCAAAACATGACATGATGTGATTCAATGATTTGTCTGTAACTAGAAGGTCATAGTAATGTAATTTTGGTTAAACCTTAAAAGACCCTTAAGGGAATTTTTCCTCAGTTCAATATATAATGGAATTTGTATGCACAATTATTACCACTGTCTGATTTGATTTTAAATGGTGGACTCCAGTTGACAGTTCTAGTTTTAAACATGATAAGCCTGCCAGACAGCTTGTTTTGAGTAAATACTAGGGCACTGAAACCTTAATGCTGAGATGCAGAGATCCCAAAGATGACAAATGGCCAAAGGTGTTAAAGTTAGAAAGGTTAAAGCACATGCAATATGAAATGGTAAAGAATATGTTTTCACAGTGAGTTTTTGGAAATTCCAATTGTACCAAATCACAAAGTGAAACATGTAAAGTGATAGCAAGTTAATGTTGTTCACGTACTGGAAAAGCAACCTACAATTTATCTGAAGTTCTGCACAAATAAGTGTAGCTAAACTTGATTAAGGATTATGGTCCTTTAACATGGGACACATTGTTTGGATCAATATTGGGATACATTTAAAAGCTTTAGTCACAGTTTCAGGAGTGTTTAACATCTTACTTTTGTATATTGTCATAAGACTCATAAGACTGTTGATTTGTCTGGTCAACCACTTGACTGCACAAGGCCGCAAGGCCATCACCCAGTGTTACACACACTCCCTCAACCAAGGCTGATACGCGGTATGACAGAAGTGACCTGTTCTTTTAAGAACATGTGGAAGGTAAAAGTATGGACTTGTTATCCAATCTTTTTAAATGTGTTTTTTGGTAAAGATTATGAAAGTTTGCCTGCAATAATCATTTTATGTTGTCATATATGATTAAGAGGGGAGAATGAAGGATCTGAGAATCTTCAGATCTAAACAGTGTGTGTTCAAGAGAGCAACCATACCTTTGTGTTCAGTTTTTTTTTCTTGTTTTTATTCATTCTAGATCATTTATTGAGTCATTTGATAATTTAGAATCATTAGTCATTTAGTCAACTGCATCCAGCATAAAACATGCCAAATCGGCTGTGCGGATCACTCCACTGTGATGACCCCTGATAGTAATTGAGCAAGCCGAAGAAGAAAGGAGAGAGAGAGAGAGAGAGAGGGTCATTTAGCTATTTATATCATTTATCATTTGATTATTTTTATCATTTATATTATTTAAATTATTTTATCATTTATTAATTTATTCACTTATTATTTTTATTATGTTTATGTATTATATATTTCTTATTATTTTCCTTGCTTATGCTTTTCCATTGTTGTTCAGTCTCATGATTGTGGAGTTTCATGAACTGTTTTGTCTGTATAAGAAATTAGAAGGAATGTTTATGGAAATTCAAGGTTTATGGGATATTGTGTTTGTTATGCACAGAGACTTCGTCTGACGAACACAAATTCAACAAGTAGTGTGTTACACTACTTTTGTTTCACAGGAAAAAATGACAGTCCTTAAGAGGGGCGTTTCCCCCACTGTACCCTATGCTGTAATAAACAAGGAATATGGCAAGCCGGTTTAACATTTAATCTAAAAGTTGTACTAGTATCTATTTTCATGCTACCAGTACTTATTTTTTAGATACTAGTATCTTTTCCATTAAGTACTAGTACTTATTCATTAGCTACTAGTGCCTTTTGTAAAGTTACTAGTACTTATTCACTAGATACTAGTACTCATGTTTTAGATGCTAGTACTAGCTTTTTAGACCAGAGATATGCATTTCTGCCAGTATGGTAATCGTATGTTGAATATTAATGAACCAGCCACATACGAGAGAGATTAAAGAGGAAACGGAAACAAGGTGACGAATGTACTTTTTTTTTTTTGATGAAACCACATAGAAAAAAAACAAAAACAATCATTTGTACTCAAGCTCACATAGAAAACATTTTTATTTTTTATTTTTTTATTTTTTTGCCAGTTTTGTAAACGCTGTAATTTCGTAAACATAGTAGCCTAAAGTGTGTGTTTGGTTGGTCATCGGGTGCCCTCTGGTGGCAGAATGGAGAAAAGACACCAATTTTATTATCTATTAATTTCCTCTTTTTTTCCTCCAGTAAAAACAATGAATATCATATCAGGGCTGTATGTTAACTTTTTTTTTTTTTTTGCATATAGCACTGGTGCTACAGACATTGAATGTTTTTACATAAATGTTCTGTACAGGGCATATCGATTCCAAACCCTTATGGTTTTTCGGACAAGCATTTTCTTTATTTGGAACAAAGGACAAAAAATATTATTAATAAAATAAAATAAATAAATAAATAAAAAAAAAGGTGTGCTGTACTTCTAGGGCTGCACAATTTGGCCAAAAATGTTGTTTTTATATATCAATATGACTAATAATGATTATGGTTATTAGTTTTATATAGAAACATTAAACAAAATAAGGAATATTACTTTTGTAATAACACTATTTCACTATAATATAAAAAACTGAGCATTTAAGAATAAATATAATAATAAACATAGCTGCAAGAAAAATAAAAAAAAGTACACTTCTCTACACTGGGGAAAACTTAAGGATTTGCAAATGTTTACCTCAGAGTTCTTAATTATCTTTGCTATTTTTACCCAAATCAGGGTTTTGTGAGCAATAATGAGTACTCAGTTAATGTAATTTCTTTTTTAATCATACTCGTCGTCGGAGGGCGCCCTTCACAATAAATAAATACTAGTATGTAATGATTAAGTACCAGTATCTAATAATAGGTACTAGTATCTAAAAAATAAGTACTAGTACCTAATGTTTAACTACTAGTACATAAAAATTATGTACTAGTTACAACTGGAATACATACTAGTCAAAACTGAAAAGTTGATATCTCAATGACAGATCACATAGAAATCAATGGTAAAATTTAAAATGTTTTACTAGTAACTACGGAATAGTTACTAGTCACTATTGAAATAAGTACTAGTACTTATTCATTAGATACTAGTACTTAATTAATAGATACTAGTACTTATTCATTAGATACCAGTATCTATTAAATAGATAGTCGTATCTAATGAATAAGTACTAGTATCTATTAATTAAGTACTAGTATCTAATGAATAAGTACTAGTATCTAATAAATAAGAACTAGTATCTAATGAATAAGTACTAGTATCTAATGAATAAGTACTAGTATCTTTTAAAAAGGTACTAGTAGCTAAACAACAAGCACTAGTAGCTAAAGAATAAGTACTAGTAGCTAATGAATAAGTACTAGTACTTAATGGAAAAGATACTAGTAGCATGAAAATAGATACTAGTACGGCTTTTAGATTAAATGTTAAAACGGCTTGCCATACTTATCGGACAATATGCCTTTTTTTCTGGGCTGTCTTTGTCACGTAGATCTGGCAACCCTGCAACCCTAAGTCCATTTAATTCAGCTTTCACTGCCATTTTGTGTTGTCGCTTGCTGTATTTGGTAAGAAAGAAAACTGCATTTTTAGTTACGTCTTACTTTATAGTTTTATTTACAGTTTAAAAGAAATAAAACGGTTATTGGTCTTTGAATGTCAGGTTTGAACTGTGCTAGCATTTCTTGTGCGTTTTTAAGCGGTTAAACAAATAACATGTTATCGGTGAGATAAGTAAAAAGCACTGTTAAGTTTAAAAACTTTTTATTGATCGTCAAAACCTTCACCTGTTTCAGGTGTCTTTGATTAAGGTGGAAAATACAAATTCATCGGTATTGAATCTGCTGCGCCACTTGTTCATGAAGGTAAAAGTTTGTTATTTTGTTGTTTTGATACGTAGTGTTTTGGTTGTTTAGACAGTCACTTTGCAACGGTTATAGACAGGCCTCCATTCTGCGTGTTAATACACGAGAGCATGTTAGGGGAGGCGCGCAGAGTGTAAAATAATCATTATTATTGATTACTAATTTGAATCAGTACATTTATAGCTAAAACAATACCTTGAAAGTGAAAAGAAGCAGGTTTTTACGATCAGAAATTTCTTAAACCGGTGAACCTCTGTAAACTTTACCAGTGGTAAAGTTTTAAACTAACACTTTTGAAAGAGTTAACATTATTAACACCCTGACAGTGTTACTAACAAACTTTTAACATGTAAAATATTAACACCAGAATGGATGATGAAAATACCAAAGTTGGATTAACTGGTCAACAGCAACAATGTTCAGGTGGAAAAAAAAAAAACACAAAACAATGCACATTTACATTTATTTACAAAATGAAACGTATAATTTTCCCTGCAACAAAATTTCTTCACATTCAGTGTTTTCAATACATGTAAAAACATGTTCTTACAGCAATTAAAACATCATAATGCCAAGGCATATCAATGCAAAGACACAAAATACACATTCTAATGTGGTGCATATTATGTACTCTTAATGTCATAAGGTTTATAATGACAACAACAGTCTTTGCTAATGGTGTTTGGACCTCCTTGAAGAGAGTATAGTCTCATTTTTTGTTTTCAGCATGACAAGATGCGTTTCTCTGCAGTTTTCAGCCAAGCAAGATATACATTCTCACTTGCAGCATCAGAAAAGTGCTCCTGTAAAATTGAAAAATAAAACAAAACATAAAAAACAGGATAAGTTCACATCCATTTATCAGGTGAAATGTCAGAGGCAAGTGTCAAATAGTCAAGTCACCATTATATATAATGTTTTTTACAATGTAGAGTTTCAAAGCAGCTTTACAGTATTAAAAGGTTACTCCACTCCAAAATGAAAATTGTCATTATTCACACAAAGAAATAAAAAAATAACAACTTTATTCAAAAATTTGTCTCCTCTGCATCACCCTATAGCGCCATTTTAGAATGTTTTACCTGAACACAAATGGCGTATGCTGTTTTGTGTCATCTGTGCCACACAGATACGTCTTCTATATTTATTTACACTTTGATTTGAACAATACTCTGTTTGCATTCAGGTGATACTGATGCAGAGGAGACTAATTATTTTTGTTTTCTTTGCATACAAAAAGTATGTTCCCGTAGCTTTGTAAGACATGTCACATGGATTATTTTATGGCTCTCCTTGCCACATTTCTGGACGTTGATTGTGTTAATTACATTACTGTATATATGGGAGCTGTCAGAATGCATCAAAAATATCTTAATTTGTGTTCTGAAGATGAACTAAGCTTTTACAGGTTTGGAACAACATGGGGGTAAGTGATTAATGACAAAATTTTCATTCTGGGGTGGAGTAACCCTTTAAACAGGGAAATAGTGTGTTAAAATAGTTCTGTTTTCCTCTGGCCAGACGAAATTTTAAATCTACCTTGCAACAAAGTTTGTGCAGAGAACTCATCTGGTTCCTGTGGTCTTGTCCGGATCGCCATCTAGGTGACAAGGTCTTCAGATGGGATCAGTCTCTGGCGCTCATCTATTTGTCCTGGTCTCCGCTGACATTCAGGGCTGTAGAGATCATCTCTAGGTGCTGATCCACTATCTGGGCTGGGTACGGACTATATCCGGGTACCTGCAGTGACCATTTGACCTGGATACAGTCTGGATCTGGGTGGCTACAGTGACCTCGAAATAAGAACCAAAAAGACTAACATTAATGTAGATGCCAATCTGACAGTTTAAATCTAGATAATACAATAGAATACAAAAAAAACAAATAAATTACTTTGAGTAAAAGCATTTAATTCACTGTAAATTTATGTACATATATATTGTCAGTCTTACTGGAAAATTGGTCTTTTAACGTCAGCGACAAAGTCATAATTCCAAGTGCGTACTGATCTCTCTCTACATTGAAGTTGGACTCCTCCTACCAAAATGAATGCGCATAAATGGGACAGCACATAAATAAACGAGAGTGCAAACCCAAAGGAAACCAGATTCTTTCTTATTATTGTTTAAAAAAAAAAAAGCATCTTAAAATATGCAATTATGGCTTACCCATGTCTCTGTTATGTGTCCTAACAAAAATCTTCTCATCCCACTTAATGTATTGGTGGATTCATACTCTTCAAGCACATCATCTCCTGAGCGAAAGAATAACAATCCATCTGAGAAAAGTTTAGGAGTGCACAACACATAAATGTTGCTATAACTCAATATGATCTTATGAAATACATATTTTAAATGAGATAAAACACTTACTTCTAGTGTTTCCCTATTAAAAGTGACCTCCATCAGCATTACATAGCAAATCTGTGAGAAACATTTAGGCTCGTTTAGGTGCATAGCATACAAATATCTTAATAAAGATATGATCTTTATATAATACCTAATGTAAATGAAATAAAACCTTTACTTTCTGTGTTTTTCTTGATAAAACCAACTTTCCTAGGTACTCAACATCACAAGTTAAAGAAAATATCACTCTGAGAAAAAGTTTAGGAGTGCACAATTATTCACAATTAATCCTTAAATATTGCTATTAATGAGGTAAAACACTTACTACTGATGTTTACCTGGTAAAAGCGACCTCCGTACTCCACACTGCATAGCAATTCAAATCTGTGAGAAACGTTTAGGCTTGTTTAGGGCATACAGCATACAAATATCTTTATAAAGTAATATTATCTTATAAAATACATAATGTAAATGAGATAAAACACTTACTTTCTCCTTTTTCCTTGATAAAAACAACTTTCCTGGCTGCTGCGCATTGCGAGTGAAAGAAAATATCGTTCTGAGAAAAAGTTTAGGCGTGCACAACACATAAATATCGCTATTAATCAATGTGTTGTATACTGTTAAACCCCTGATGTCACATGGATGTCACATTACCAATCTCCTTGCCATGTTTCTGGACGTTGATTGTGTTAATTACACACACACACACAAACATATATTATAAATTATGCATATACCCACTTCTTCAGGCACCACTACATCACTGCTTTTGCGTTGAGACATTTTAAAGTTATTTTAAACATCTATCAAATCTTAGGTAAAGTTTGTATCAGTTCTTTTTTTTTTTTTTTTTTTTTTTAGGTCCTTATTATAATAGGATAGTACAGATATGAAAGAAAAAGATGTGAATGAAATGTGTAGGGTGACAGGTTTGAGCTCAAGTATATGAATACTTACTTAAAATTGGGAGAAGAGGTCCAATGAACCATCTTGTAAATGTGGGGTAACTGATCGCTGTAAAATTAAATGTCAAACTTAGTATCATGCCAATACCAGCTGTACAGAACATTAAAGCAATATTAAAAATCTCACACTTGGTTTTTAGTTTGGATTAATCTAGTATATATGAAAAGGACCTAATATAAATAAATAAATAAATAAATAAATAAATAAATAAATAAATTTGTTCCTTTAACAATGATTATTCTATATTTAATTTATACAGTGAAAAAAAATGCAAATTTATTTGATTATTTAATTTCTGTACCTACAAACCTAAGCAGTGTTTAATACGTTTTTGTAATAATTAATGTGATTAATTTTATAATAATTAATAGTGTTCTAATAGATAAATATATAGATGTCCTATATATACTATCTATCTATCTGTCTATCTGCTAAATTGACGCCTAATATCAGTATGAAACGCGATAAGATCTGATGATTGGTTAATGAATTTTAATCACGTTGTCTGCTTTGGCTCAAACTGATTTGCTGAAATCAGAACGTGAACGCAGTCAGTGAGCCTTAGTCAATGAAAACTAATTCATTTTAACTGGAAAAAAATGAACTATATACTGTGCCAATTTTAATCTCATTGTAAGACATTAGCGTGTGTGAGAGAAACGCAGCGCTTTCCTCAGCCAATAATGCGCTCACTGCTCTACATAGAGTGAAACATAACCGTTCAGTCCGAGTGCTCAAATGTAGGAACAAATGTACAAGTTTAACAAAAACACTGGCGAGTTAAATCTAACAATTTATTGGCCAAAAGCTAACAGATATTATTTGTAGACTAGATTGAACGCGCTTATGTTGCTGTCTGTTGTGCTGAAATGTTAATCACTTTTCATAGCTTCATTATGGCTTACAACTTTTGGCGTAATGTTAAGACACTTTATCATTTACATGACCTGAATATGTTTAACTCTTCTTCCTAAATATCAGCAACGTTATCTGAATAGTGAAAGAAATATAGTTAGCATTACACCAAACCCGATCGCAAACACTCATTATGTGAATTGTCAGCTATTCTGTCCATTCAGTTTATTAGCAGAACAAATACATCTCACATTGGACACGAAAATTGTAGGTTTCGTTTGGATATTTACATATTTATCTGAGAAAAACCAAAGCAATACTCACGTATCCTGGCTTGAAGAAGAATAACGGCCCAACGGTCTGCTCAATTGTAAAATGCGCTTCGGAACAGTGACGAGTACACGTCGTACAGTGGTTGTCCAGACAGCCTAAGCACAACCTTCAGCGATCCATGGTTGAATGACAACATTGTGACAACGCAGTAACAACCTTAACAAGACAATGTAGAACCAACAACCATTTAGCCATGTTGTTACAACGTTGCTAAAAGGTTGGCTACGTTTGGCAACGTTCTGTGTTTGTTGATTGGAACACCAAACTTCAAAGCACATGAGTATCTTGAACAGGTTCAGTTTGAACGTTACGATTTTTTCATCATCATCGCTTCAGATCGGTTCAGAGAATGTCACACTCAGCTGGCCACAGAAATCATGAGGGTGGGAAAAAAGTTCTACTTTGTCCGTTCTAAGATTGACATAAGCATTACTGCTGAAAAGAGGAAGAAAAGATTTGACCAGAAAAAGACACTGGATATTATTCGAGAGGACTGTGAAAATGGTTGGTTTATGACATGACAGTTTCACTTTTTTAAGTTTTATACTTAAATATTTGCTTGTGTAATAATAATAATAATAATAATAATAAATATTTGTAGTAATATTAATGCTATTATGTTTCTGTGTAGGTCTGAAAAAGATCGGTATAGAGGATCCTGTCGTGTTCCTGATCTCTGGCTGGGAGCTTGGAAAATATGATTTCAGTTTGCTACAGGAGAGGATGGAAAAAGAGCTTCCACAACATAAGAGTCGTCTTCTGATGTTGGCATTGCTAAATATCACCCTTGATATTAATGAGAAAAAGAAGAAAGTTCTAGAGAAAGACATTAGCAAAGTAGCCTTTCTGTCTGCTTTTTTTGATACAGTTTACCTTTCTGATTTAAGGATTGCCGTGGGTTTTTTATTCATAATACATGAGCTACAAAAGTACTGCAGTGCTTTTGGTCTTGATGATCCATCGCTGCAGAAACTCTGTGAAAGATCCGGAAAAAACATCAAAGAAATTAAGAGTTTGATGAAGTCATCTCTTCATCAAGGGATAAACCAAAGTTCAGTTACTAAATTGCTTGGTGAATCTCTGTTTGTAAATCGAACTAGGGTTGAGCAAGTTATTATGTGTATACCCATTATAGGCTCTGTGGTTGGGGGAGCAGTGTCTTTTTTGACAGTCGCAAGAGTACTTAAGAGAGCTCTGAGTGAAATAGCAGAAGATGCCCAGAAAGTGCTAATGGCTTCAATGAAGGCAGAAAACTAGACTTATATGAACTTAACAAATAAATATTTGTGATAGGGCAAGATATAGGGAAAGATTCCCTCTTATTTTGTGAACTTGTTTTTAAACTGCATATGTAGGGGATACTGGGGGCGGTAGTAACACACTCAATTCCTCCAATCAGAAACAAGCTATCTTAGCAGAATTTTTCAACAAAATACTGATTTGGGGGTATAAAAGTTACTTTTTGGATGTACAGTATTTTTATGTTATCTAAAGTTTAGATGACTGTGAATTTAAACTTACATATATTTGATTACTGAGTGATTGATAAAAAAAAAAATTAACACAAACGACCTATGCTAATATAGGTGTGGTTAGCTAGCATATAAGATTTTGTAATGGCTGCAACATTGTGTTCCAATTGCCCCAGAGCCACATGACCCTTGCATTTCAATTAATATATAGCCTTGTCCTTATTAGTTAAATATATCAATTGTATAATTAATTAGTGCACCTACATTTGTTTCTTGTATCAAAAGATGGCTAGTGTATTTCAAGTAGTCTGTGAGTTATGAAGGAAAATGTAAAAGATGTTACAATTGCCAACGGTTTCTCCCTAGATACTTACATTTACATTTATTTTAGCTAAGTTAATGCATGTGTGGATGTAATCAGGACATTTGGATTGTTCGAGAATTTATGTTTATTTACATTTGCATGTATTCAGTAGCTTAGTTGTGAATGCTTTCAGACCGTTTAATCTTTTGCTTCTTTTGTATATCGTTTTGTAATGATTCTTACAGAAATATATCTATTTTGCAATAAAACAAATGTTTTATGACTTTATATTTATGTACCGACCTTTTTCTTCATTTGACCAATTTTGCTGTAAGATTTAGTTGACTTATACGGTTCGAAACAAAGCTCCATCCCAAGCAGTAGGCGACGCTGTGGGATTAAGCGCGTAAACGTGCCATCTCTGGACACGTCATGCTAGCGGAAGACTAAAATCGTCTGCGCGTGCGTCCCACTGTCTTCGTACTTTTGAGGCTCGAACCAGCGGACGAAGGTAATGTGGCTGCTAAATATTTTTATTTTTTTGATACAAAATATGATGAGAATGACCCATTAAAACATGTTTTTGTCTTTGTTGTGTATACGCAAGCAGTCGACGTTGTCTGTATAGTAAACTAAAACGAGTGTGAAGTTCACCTAATCCCAGTTAGTCATTTTGTTAAAATGATTATATTAGAATTTAACGTTAATTGTTTTCCTAACTGCAGTCTTGAGTTGCATACAATATATAAATACAATTAACCGCGTTCAGTAGCATAATAACGCTGGAGTTCAGTCATTTGTAAAGGTTGTGTGACGAGTGTTGTACACGTAAGCATACACAATGAACTGTTACTAGGTTTTAATAATATTAAATGTCTATTTTAAAGGATGTGTTATATTTAGGAACAGATCTCTGTCGTACATAACTGATGGCTTGCTTACAACATGTGCCTTTTATTTGGAAAAATCATTCATTTAGTTATGCATGCTCATAGACTGCGCTCGATATAATAGCTAGAGCCAACTGTAAGACTGATTATAGAATGACGTTTTATTGTGAGTGAATTCATTTTTCAGTTTTGCACTAGTGATCTCATTTGTTGAATTGTCTTTTTATCCAGTAATTATAAATGCTCATTCTTCTCTTGTACTATTAGCAGCTGGTATGTTTTGAGTGTTATAAACCTGCCACTTTCCCCCACAGATGAGGCTGCTCTGTGTTTTTGCTCTGGTTGCTGTGGTGGGTCTGGTGGCAGGAGAAGAAGGGGCTCGTCTGTTGGCTTCCAAATCTCTGCTGAACCGATATGCTGTAGAGGGACGAGACCTTACCCTGCAGTACAACATCTACAATGTGGGCACCAGGTATTGTACTCTCTCTGAATTTACCACACAAGTTTTCGATAGCTGGTAAGGAGTTTTGGGTTAGATTTAAACCATGTAAACTTTAAATAGTGGATGGAAATATTTCTAAGCTAGCTCTCTATTGTATGTAACTTTTTCTTCCGCTTTCTAGTGCTGCCCTAGAGGTTGAGCTGTCCGATGACTCGTTCCCCCCTGAAGATTTCGGCATTGTCTCTGGAATGCTGAATGTAAAATGGGATCGTATTGCTCCGTATCCTCCTTCATTAAGCAGTCGCTATAAATGATACAGGCTGTATATACAGTTAAAGTTAAAAGTTTACTTACACCTTGCAGAATCTGCAAAATGTTTATTATTTTACCAAAATAAGAAGGATCATACAAAATGCATTTTATTTTTTTGTGTATTACTGACCTGAATGAGGTATTTCACATAAAAGATGTTTACATATAGTCCACAAGAGTAAATAAGTTTATAAATTTATAAAAATGACCCTGTTCAAAAGTTTACATACATTTGCTTCTTAATACTGTGTTGTTACCTGAATGATCCACAGCTGTTTTTTTTGTTTAGTGACAGTTGTTCATGAGTCCCTTGTTTTTCAGAAAAATCCTTCAGGTGTTACAAATTCTTTGGTTTTTCAGCATTTTTGTTTATTTGATCCCTTTCCAACAATGACTGTATGATGTTGAGATCCATCTTTTCACACTGAGGACAACTGAGGGACTCATATGCAACTATTACAGAAGGTTCAAACACTCGCTGATGCTTCAAAAGGAAAAACGATGCATTGAGAGCTGGGCTAAATATAGTTAAATATACCCTGATCTTCAAATTCAAAAAGTTTTACGTGAAATATCTTGTTCAGGTCAGTACTACAAAAAAAATAACATCCGTTTTGTATGATCCCTCTTATTTTGGTCAAATAATTAACATTTTGCAGATTCTGCAAGGTGTATGTAAACGTTTGACTTCAGCTGTATGTATTTGTTTAGTGGACAGACAGGGATTTAGGGTGCTGTTGTTGTTTTTTCTTTAAGTGCATTCTGAGTACTTTACACACTTAGTAATCCCATTAAGCTTTCAAACAGTCACTTCTGTCTGTTTGTTACTGATATCACCAAACGTAATCACTACTGTATCAGACAGTCAGGATTGGATGCTTTATTTACCTTTGCTCTTTTGTAGATTATGTTCCTTAACTCATCCTCTCCACAGTGCCAGTAATGTTTCTCACACAGTTGTTCTGCGGCCACTAAAGGCTGGATACTTCAACTTCACCTCAGCTTCCGTCAGCTATCTGGCCCAGGAGGGTGGACAGGTCGTGGTAAGTGACTCTTATGATACCTTTCATGTACAGAGTCAGCATAAGCATTTTTTTTTCTTTGCCTTGATTTGCCATATGAATATGGACTGGATTGTTTTATATGTTTTATAAGTTGCTGATAATTTTTAATATTACAGTTAATAAACTGTTTTGAAAAAAAAGTGTCATTGTTACAGTCCATGTAAATGTAGTCACTGGCTGTTAGCTAAGACTTTTCTCATTTTTTGCATCTCTAAGGTTGGTTACACAAGTGCTCCGGGTCAGGGAGGCATTCTCGCCCAGAGAGAGTTTGACAGACGCTTTTCTCCACATTATGTAAGCAATGCTTTAATATGGAGTAAATTGGTTTCAATGTGTGATAGCCTAAGTTATGATACTGAAGTGCTTTTTTATGATAGCCTGTGTTGTTATATTGAAATCTAATCTGTTTTCTCTTTTTAATAGCTGGACTGGGCAGCTTTTGGTGTCATGACCCTTCCCTCCATTGGCATTCCTCTGCTCCTGTGGTACTCCAGCAAGAGAAAGTATGACTCACCGAAGAGCAAAAAGAATTGAGTTATCTAATACAAGACAAAAACAGATCAGGGATCATTGTGGGAATGGGGGGGGTGGGCATTAAAGAGAATTATGGTGGGTGGGAGTTGAGAATGTTGTTTTTGAATAAATTAATTACCCATATTGGGGTAAATGGTCAATGATTTAATATGATTTGTTTTTAAGTGATGTTGGTCTTCATCAGAAAATTAGTTAGAGGCATAAGCAAAAAGGAGGATCACCAACTGCATTTGGTATTTAAAATGGCCATTCCAGGGTGGCTTCAGGTGCACCATTTTATTTTAGTTTTCTTCTTTTCTTTTTGTACTGATTCTCAAATGCTACATGCTCAGACATACTAAACAGAACTGTTCAGCTCTTCATGATCAACATGGGGCTTGTTTGTGGAAATAAAAGAGGGTTTTACAGAGATGCTGTCATTGTGTGTCTTGTCACTCACTGAAATATGCTTTCATCTGTGTGTCTGCTTTCTTGTTCTGTGATGTTCTTTTCCTGCAATGATTAGTGCATTCTTAGTCTTTTACGGTAATATCATCAGCTAAATAATTCAAGATAGTTATATTATGGTCTACTAAACCTCACTTGAAGCTATCATCAATCTTTAGGTAATTAAAAATGACTAGGGAGGTCTGCAGTTCACTGACACAAACAAAATCTGTGGTTGGTAATCTGAATAATATATTTGATTAATTATGAAATTATTTACTGTGCAATTGTAACTTTGAATAAGTGACTGATTCTATGGAAAAATGTATATCCAGATACAATTACAATTTAAATAAATGAAAAACATGCCTATAACCTCCATGGGGAAGTCACCATTAACAAGCCTTAGAAATGTATATACAGCTTATAAACAATGTAATATTTTGGTACACATATATGTCATCCTAATTTATAATTATGATGTTTTTTTTGAAATTATACAGAGTGTTTATAAAGGAAATACTCTGGGTGAATTCAGAGGTCTGCATAATCCTGAGATCAGCGTTTGGGGTTTGGTGGGGGCGGACATGCTCTAGAGCTGGTTGGTCTTTCTGGAATCTGCTCATAAATGGAGCTGGCGGAAGCATTCAGATATGGCTGCTCTGAATGATGAAAACCAGAGTTTTGAGGTTGAGTCGTCAGTGGAGGCACACCAAAACTCTGTTGGAAAAATCATAAAATTTAGCATTTTTATAACAGATTGAGCACTATACAGTTGAGGTCAAAAGTTTACATATACCTTAGAATCTGCAAAATGTTAATTTGACCAAAACAGGAGGGACCATACAAAATGCATGTTATTTTTTTATTTAGTACTGACCTGTATAAGGTATTTCACATAAAAGATGTTTACAAATAGTTAAATTTATAAAAATGACCCTGTTCAAAAGTTTCTTATGCTTGATTCTTAATACTGTTTTGTTACCTCAATGATCCACAGCTATTTTTTTTGTTTGTTTGTTTGTTTGTTTTGTTTAGTGATAGTTGTTCATGAGTCCCTTGTTTGTCCTAAACAGTTAAACTGCCCACTGTGTGTATGTAAACTTTTGAACAGGGCCATTTTTATAAATTCAGCTATTATTTTCTCTTGTGGAATATATGTAAAAATCTTTTATGTGAAATATCTTATTCAGGTCAGTACTAAATAAAAAATAATGAATAAATAAAGCAAACAAAAAAAAAAGAACATTTTGCAGATTCTGAAAGGTGTATGTAAACTTTTGACCTTAACTGTATACTACACAGAATATCACTCAAAATATTCCTATGGATATTTACCTGTCCGGTGAGCTCTGGTCGCAAAGGACCATGAGCAGATCTTGGGGGTGGTCTAAGAGGAAGACTAGGCCCGGGTCTTGGTACAGCAAGGCCTTCTTGGGCACCCCTGATGTTCACCTCTGAATACAGGTGATTCTTTGGAAGGTTAACTGAAGAAAAGGAAAGAACCGCAAGTAATGTACACAATAAGCATTTATATGTTTTATATAATATATATCGTTTTATATTTGAACTCCAAGACAATAAATGTTCAAATATATTAAGTCCTGAGCAAGTTTTGATGCTTGTTTTCCTCCTTTCTCACCTTCATCTCCTGACGCCTGCCTCCTCCACCCCACGGCATAGCAGTCAATCTCTTCTGGACGTCTGCGTGTGTGGGGGGTTTCTTCATAAGTGTGAATGGGCTCCAATTTCCAGTATTTTGGGTCTCCTGCTGTTGTGTCAAAGTTTGGGATGGATGGAGGAATAAAGGCTGCTGTTGCTCCCTGGAGGTCAGGGTGGGCACTAAAGTTGGGGGTATTTTCTGATACTGCTCTGGGGGGTTTGTTAACTCGAGCATATGGGACATCCACAAAAGAAGCTTGATCCACTGTTGGACTAAGATTTATGGGTCTTTCAGCATGCTCAAAACTGCCATTCTAGAGGGAGAAAAAAGGATAATGTGTCTTGCATAATATTATAACTTGGACATTAAACACTTAAACCAAAAAATAAGTACTAGTAAAAGCGTAGCAACTATGTTTTTTTTTTAATTAATTACCATTTGTATAGCATTGTTAATTTGTGGTTACAGTGGTTTAACTATAGTAACGACGTTTTTTGTAACAAAACCATGGGTAATTTGTGGCTATCATGGTTTTAACTGTGGTATTTTGGGTTATATTTATAGTAAAACCATGGTTATATTTCGTAAGTTACTTTCGTAGTTACTGCTGGTTAAAGTAAGAAGCGACATTTAGCTTGTTGTTATGCAGTCTCTACAGTGTTCTTCTAGGGTATAACTCGGAGCTTTGTAGGGTGTGAGAGTCTAACCAAAGAGGATGCTCAGTAAAGAACCCACCTTGATTATATTCTTCTCCACAGATATGACTTTAAAATAAGTATGTGGGATTTTAATCCGTTTTATTATCCCTAAAAGTGTAATATAAGAGAAAAATGCCTGTAATCTACTCACTTCTAAACCAGGTGGCGCTATTTCAGTTCCACACTTGCATTCTGGCAGCGAGTAGGTCTTTTTTAGTGGCTTTCTCACGGCTGCATACTGCACAGGCTCTTCTGTAACAGAAGTGGTCTGTAAGGAGGGGTTTGTGGATAATGAATTCAGAACAGCTGGACCGACGGCCATGGGCAGTTTTGTTTGCTCCTCTTGATTCATTGCTTTTCCATTTCTCTCTTCTTCTCCATCCTTCACAGTCCACCTATTAATTTCCGCAAAGCCCCCATCAGGCTAGATAGCAAGAGAAAAATGACAGGATATGAAGTGAGATGAAAAATCATGTGCAAAATATCTCCCTTTTTGTATTAAAAATCATGAAGATTCGCTAGGGAACAAAAATGTTTGTGTACCTGTATACAAGGCACAGTCAGTATCTCATTAAAGGGCCCCACAGGATTATGGGTGTAGTAGCTGATTAGTTCATCCAGGCTTCTATGACGGCTGTGTTCTCCAGCAATTAGATATACACTACCAGATGATCCACACTCCTCCTCTTCAACTATGAAATGACGACACCGGTCCTCTCCTCTGGGTTTTAATGAATTTGTTATTTAATGAGTGAGTGAGATTACAGTTGTTGCAAATACATACAGTGACCCCAAAAATATAGTTGAACACACTGCATAACCTAAATGTCATTCCATTAGGTAACAAAATATCTTGCTTCTGTAAGTTCAGTAACAAAAACACCACTACTGTGTGTTGCATGACAGTTGATGTAGCTTATTAACTTACTGCATATTGAACAGTTTTTTAACCGAACGCAATTAGATTTTTATGGCCCATTTAGACCAAAAATAATAACTGTAGCTGTACAGGTTATAGTGTTTTTATACAGTTTCTATACAGTTTTTCAGTTCTATGAGAATAGGGAAGTCCGACAATAACAACAATGCCGAACAATATTTTTGGAATCACTTTCAGAATGTTTTTTTGAAACATTCTGATGAATGATAAGA
Source organism: Labeo rohita (assembly GCF_022985175.1). Classification (NCBI taxonomy): domain Eukaryota; kingdom Metazoa; phylum Chordata; class Actinopteri; order Cypriniformes; family Cyprinidae; genus Labeo; species Labeo rohita. Next base: position 24,392,421 of record NC_066887.1, read on the forward strand.
ACACTGACAGCCAATCAGAATCCACCCTACTTTTAAGCATTTAAAGTGGCAGGTGTCAAAACTTCAGCACACACTTATAATAAACAGAACATTATTTTGAATTGATGTAGATTCTAATTGTTCTAGGTATTGTTTTTAGTGTGAACAGGCCATAAGAATGACACTTTAAGAATGTTTAAAAATAAAGCACCTGTAAGACAGCACAAAGCCGATCTTTGACTCGCTGAGCCTCAACAGGAAACAGCCTTGTGGCTTATCCTGCAGCAGCTGTTCCGCTTCCCTGAAAGAGTGAGATAGACAGGTTGTGTGAAAATGTAAACCAAATAGTATATGTATTTGACACTGTTTCACATCTGTGTTTGTGCAACTTTGCTTGTGCACCTGTTTTTCTGTTATGTTTTTGGAAGAATATTTAGATGTGGCTGTAACCTGCGTGTAGCGAAACCATGGAGCCAGCGGGGAAGAGGCTGTCCGGGCCTGTGCAGTCGAGGCAGCTGCGTTCTTTCAAACCACAGCAGAGTGTGAGCACGCAGAGATGGAGCCAGAGACTCCAGGGGCCTCACGGGACCCAAAACCAGAGCAGGATCTATCCGCTTCACTGTCGTCTTTAAGAGAGAATCCAAGTAGGATTTAGATATAATTTAAATACATTTTTTAAAAATATTTAAAAGACCAAAAAAAGTTGACACGTGTCTCCGCAATGCATTAAAATGTTACATTTTCTCATGCTTATTCAAACTACAGAGTGTGCATAATTATTGTGCAAGTTGATATTCTGAACATATTATTTTTTTTCCAAGCACATTTGACCAACTCCAAACCACACTAATCTTAATAATTACAATTAATTTTGTATTTAATCATTTGTAAGTGATATATAATTGTCCTTGAAGGCTGGAAATGAAAAACACCTTATATTCAGGTGTGCATAATTACTAAGCAGGTTTTTTTTTACAGATAAAATAAGCCAACAAAGAGATTTAACTCAGACTGAAAAGTCTAAAATTATCAAATGCCCATGAGAACAATGCATTACTAATGCAGTACTAGAATTTGCAAAGTTAAGGCATGACTATTGTACAGCAAAATGCTCATCGATATCAACTTGCATAATAATTATGTACGCACTGTAGTACTGTCTAAATATAAACTACAAAAATCTCATGATGAACATAAAACTGGAAATAGACTTGAATATTTCAAAAATTAATATTTTCAGATAATGTGAAAAAGTACTCTACAAAAATTCAAATCGGCTTGAGGTGATTGTATATAATAAATTTGGCCAAAAAAATGAAAAGCGCTGTCAGTTTTGACCTTGTTGTTAGTCGACTGACCAACCTATTATTTCTTTGCTTCAAAAGGCTCTTTAGAGACAATGTAGAGCAGCTGAACCGCTGAGAGAAGTGTTTTTGGTTTGATGAAATTGTAGCATATGCATATTTTTTGCCTTTGATGACATTCAACCAATTATATTGTATAATAATACATTTTAAATATACATACAGTTGAGGTCAAATGTACCTACACCTTGCAGAATCTGCAAAACGTTAATTATTTGACCAAAATAAGAGGAATCATACAAAATGCATGTTTAACTTTTTATTTAGTACCGACTTGAATAAGATATTTCACATAAAAGATGTTTACATACAGTTGAGGACTTGTATGCAACTATTACATAAGGTTCAAATGCTCACTGATTCTCCAGAAGGACAAACAATGCATTAAGAGACAGGGGAGAAAACTTTTTACATTTGAAGATCACGGTAAATTGAACTTATTTTGTCTTCTGGGAAACATGTATCTTCTGTAGCTTCTTAAGGGCAGTACTAAATTTTAAAAAATATGATATTTAAGCAAAATAAGGAAAATGTACACATCTTTCAAAAGTTTTCACCCCCTGCTCTTAATGCATAGTTTTTACTTCTGTTGATTGAACCTTCTGTAATAGTTGCATATGAGTAAATCAGTTGCCCACATCCTCATTCCGCTCAAAAGTTTACACCCCTAGCTCTCAGTGCTTTGTTTTTCCTTCTTTGTTGTTCCTTCAGTTGAACTGTTCAGGACAAACAAAGGACTCATAAACAACTATCACTAAACAAAAAAACATAGCTGTGGATCATTCAGGTAACAACACAGTAGTAAGAATCAAGTGTATGTAAACTTTTGAACGGGGTCATTTTTTATAAATTCAATCATTTTCTCTTGTGGACTATATGTAAACGTCTTTTATGTAAAGTATTTTATTCAGGTCAGTACTAAATAAAAAATAACATGTATTTTGTATGATCCCTCTTATTTTGGTAAAATAATTAATTATTTTGCAGATTCTGTTATTTTTGGAACAGGGCTCTGTAGGCTTTTTAAGTCATGTGTACACATCTATTACTTAACAGATTCACCTCATTTTCCTTCTGAGGTCCCTGGTTTAATTTCTCTGTCTCTTGTTGTGCTGTGGAACGACATTTTATGCTCCGCCGGGGCTTTACGGGAGGTTTCTTGGTTGTGGGATGGTTCTCTGGAACTACAGATGGACGGGGCTTTGGTCTTGGATGTTGGACAGGAAGAGCGCTCAGTCGCTGTTCTCTCTGGTGAGATTCAGCATCTGCACAGAAATAAAAATTAATCCTAAATGTGTTCGTTAAAGCATACAGTATTGCAAAACTCATCAACAGTAAATAAAAAGGTGAATGCGAACAAATTTAAATTGTTAAAATTAATCTCTTAATAGTGCTTTCAACCTTCGATCTGACAGTTATTTGCCTTTCGCAGTGTATTTATCTTGAAATACATTCAGATGTTTATTGTTAACTAGATGTGAGTATCTAAATATAAATATAGATGTCAGTGTGCAAGATTAAGACGTTGAGATTCAGTTAGAATCATACCATTACTGTCAGGCTCAAAATAACCCTGAACGGAAATGTCACGGTTTCTACAAGCACGTCAACATCACAGAACATTCTAGATACCAAACAATCAACAAAACAGTAATGTTATAAATATTAAAGACTCTAACACTAATCCTGTTGAACGATTATAGTATAGCCATACAGTTAGAATCCGTTCATGTGTTTGAGAATTACAGTATAAGGAGTAGATTATCATGTAGATTTGTATTGTCATTTTATACTACACAAAGTCTATTTTTTGTGTTTTTTAAACTAACTCCCAATTCTATATTAATGCTAGGTTGCTTATAATATATTTTAACACATTAAAACAAAATAAGCACAGCTTAAGCACCATATAGCTTCTGACACTAAACCTAAAAAATATTTTTAACTTCACAAGATGATTAGTTAAATAAGTATAACCATTACAAAATAACAGCTGTATTTGACAATCATATAAATATGGTTATTTTAAGATTCTAAAAGAAAGCATTTCAAGTCATCAGTGTACCATCAGAAAAAACAAGTAAAAACTACTTATCTTAAAACCATCATGGTTGTTTTTTGTTATTTTTTGTAATAAAACAGTTGATTTCTACCTAGAAAGAATGATTATGTAAGTTCAAAAGTTGTTGAGAGACAGCTGACCTTTAAGTTTTTGGTAGTCAAAGTCCATGCTCAAGTGCAGGATGTAAAATGCTACCTCTTTCTATCTGTTCTTGAGTGTTTCTGCCTCATCCTGTTTAAATGCATGTGTGAGTGAGAGAGAAAGAGAGCGGAAAAGGTCACAGAAGTGATAGTGAACTGTTAGTGATTGTGTGCAGATTTCATGTTTAAACGTCTTGTGAAATATTCAACTGATGTAATAAAGCTCTAATAAACAACCTGAAAAATAGCTGCTTCTTTTTTTTTTTCAATATTTGCCGTGCACTGGAAAAATAAATATTTTGTGTACAAACCAAATTGCGTGATAAATGGCAAGGAAATTTCACAGTTGCAAAGAAACAGAAAGTAACACCTTGAATTAAACATGCGATTTTGAAGTAGATAAACTGAAAGAGTATTTTCTTTTAAAACACTCTCTAATAATCTCACATTTTTACAGTGTGCTACAATTTATGGATTTTCAAAACCATTTGAACTATGAGTAAATAATTACTAAAATAAAGCTTTCAAAAGATATGCATTAACATAACTTGTAAATTTGATATCTAAAAGTGGAGGTCCTCTTAAAATTAACTATTAAATCATAATATCATGTCACTGCTGTTGTTTCTTTGTGTTTTTTTAGGTTGTTGAATTGTTGAACTGTGTGCAGAATGTTTTCCTCTTCAACACAAATTGTAAGCATGCAAATCTGTATCTTGTATCCAATATCTATGTGCATGTGCTTTTTATCTTTGTTTATGTTTAAGCACAGTGAGTTTGATGTTAGGGTAAAAGAGAGCGAGGGAGGGCGTCTTTGAAAGAGGGAAGAGGCAGTTGCGTCACGTGATTTGCTCACCACACAGGATGAGAAAGAACAACCACAATGAACAAGAGAGGTGAGGAAAATAGAAAGAGATGACAAAAAAGGTGTACAAGTAAATGCTCTGCCCAGTACCCACAAGCTGTACTTTAAGTTTGACAGCAAAGCCACATTTCTTTACAATGTATTTGTAATGTCTTTGTGTTTTTCTGTATTTCATTTAGGCCCATATTATGTTATTATCATGTCATTTTTGTGAACTCATGTATTTAGTTTAAAATAATTCTCAAATTAATTCTCATTTAACAACGTTTTACTGTTGTGTCTTTTATTTTATTTTATTTTATTTTATTTTATTTTATTTTATTTTATTTTATTTTATTTTATTTTATTTCATTTTATTTTATTTTATTTTATTTTACAAAAAAATGACCAACTGACAATTACTTGACACCTTCACTAGGTGGCGTAACTACATTAAATTTGAGAATGAAACTCGGCACGAGCCAGGAATGAAAATTACCTGTCATTCGCTGCACTCGACAATAGCTACTAACAATAAATCGTGCATTCCAAATTATATACAACGGTTTTGTTTAACATGATTGCCATGTATATTATTCCTTCGTTCTATGCGTTCTACTTTCTTTTAATCTGAATCAAAACGTTCGTAACCAAGTGTGTTGGTTAAATAAGAACAGCTGTCCAGCCATTAGATCAGAGCTGAGTCCACTTTTCCGCAATATTCCGGCAATATTATTCCATTGTCCGACTTGTTACTTCTGCTTGAATGCACAAACGAGTCTTTTTTTCTGCTGCAGAAATGCATCATTTTTGCCTCAATCACTCAACCTTAAATTCCATAGGTTTATGGAGCTGCAGTGAGAGAGTTACCTATGATACATCCACCCCCGTTTTTCATGAGGTGTGTTGTGGCAAGCGGTTTTAACATTTAGTGCTTAAAACTCAGTGGTGTATGTTACTACGAATATATTTTAATTACCTCAAAGTAATCTAGTGGCAATTAATATATAGTTGAATTTTACTAGTAACTATTCATTAGATGGTAGTAGGCTACTTGTTTGTTCAAGGAGTAAATAAGACCAATTCGGTGTTTAGAAACAGTGATGATGGTTTTTAAAGGAAAGGACATGACGTGTGGCCAAGTATGGTGACCCATACACTGTAAAAAATAAAAAACACAATTTATTGAGTCAGCTTAAAATAATTTGTTACCCTGCTGCCTTAAAAATTTTAAGATGAGTCAACTCAAATAAGTTTAGTCAACTTGAAATGTTAAGTTGTACTAAGTAACAACTTAAATATTTGTGTTTGCTAAACTTAACAGATGGGTAAGTAACCCAGCTGCCTTAAAATTGTAAGTTGATTCAACTCAAATATCTAAGTTGTCACTTTCAAGTTGAATAAACTTTTTTTTGAGTTGACTGAACTTAAAATTTTAAGGCAGCCAGGTTACAAATTATTTTAAGTTGACTCAACAAATTGTTTTTTACAGTTTACTCGGAATTTGTGCTCTGCATTTAACCCATCCAAGTGCGCACACACACAGTGGTGAGTAGTGAACAAACACATGAACACACACCCAGAGCAGTGGGCAGCCATATTGCTATCGCTGCGGCACCCAGGGAGCAGTTGGTGGTTCGGTGCCTTGCTCAAGGGACTCACCTCAGTCACTCAGTATTGAGGGTGGAGAGAGTGCTGGTTTTTCACTCCCAACCCCCACCCCCCCGTTAGGCCACGGCTGTCCCCAATTAATAAATTAATTAATTATGTGAGCCTATCTGGTGGCAGAAAATGACGTTTTTTCATGTAGCAGACTATGGAAGTCATGGAATAAAACAATAAAAAAGTAAATTTGAGTTTATATTTCAAAATTCTGAGAGTATTCTCACAATTCTGAGATTATATCTCACAATTCTGATAAGAAAAATCAACTCTTCATTCTCTCTTTCCTCCTCAGCTCAAAATCACGAGTTTATATTCCACACGTCTGGCTTTTATTTATTTATTTTTCTCAAAATTGAGAAACTCGAGTTAAATCAAGTTACAAAGTCTGAGAAACGGGATATAACGGGATATAAAAAAAGTCAAAATTGTGAGATAAAACAGTTAAATGTAAAATGTTACACGTTTAAAAAGTATTTCATGTTGTAGCTGTAGAGCTAATATAGTATGAACTGATATGTAGACCTATAGATTAAATCAAATTCATGCTTTAAAAGTAATCATAGGAGGTTTCATCCAATAATCTGTCTGTTTAAACATTTACATTTTCACTTATATCTATTGGTTAGAAGCTGATCCATTTTGTTCTGCTAGTCACCGTTTTAGTGGTGATAAGTAACTATTCCTGTTTTACTAGTAAATACTATTTGCAAATTCCATGGTACCTGTGGTTCATATTTCAACTAATTACTACAACTTGTTATTTAGTGACTTGTAACTCTTCAAATAGTTACTATATCATTTATTCAGGCTATACAACTTTTTGTATCTTTCCCAGCTGGGCTGTTAATATGCCTATTTTGTACAAGAATAACTACTACCTAAAGACTAGATGCTACTAGTAAAACAATATAAATAGGCTACACCCTGATGACATACATGTGATTAGTTGGTATCGGAGTTCCACTTACACTAATCACTACTGGAATAAGTAGTTGTTTTAGAAGGATTAGTGCGACTGATAGAAATTTAAAAGTTTTTAAAAAGTTAGTGTAGAGGAGTAGTGTTAAAATGGCTTGCCACATGCGGGGACTGCACTGACATGGTCAACATGAGCGTTTCCTCATTTCAGTACTAGCGCGTCCGCAGTGAGCGGAGCTTTGGAGGAAATACAGTCTGTCAGAAGACACGACGCGGCTTCATGACGGATCTGTATCAGGTACGTCCCATAATTTAACCGATTCTCAAGGTAACACGGGATTTGAGATGGAATAGGTTATTCTATATGAAAGACAGGGAGATAAGGGAATATAAAATGTGAACAAATGTCGCAGTGCAAGATAGAAGTTACTAATACAAGGAAATGGACATTAATTTAATCGTTGCATTGTGGTTGTGACACTTTGAGGCTTCCTAGGTGCGAAGCTCAGAAACATTCGCCGTGGAATACTAAACAGACACGACGCACGAGAAGGAGACACGAACAAGTTTCCACACGCAGGTTTCGGTCGTGTTCTGCACAGAGTCGACAAGAGATGTTAGATCTGGTTATATTTTTTAAATTATGATGTGATTTCGTTTCATTGCATGTGGGACTTTCTGTCGGCAGACCAAAGCAAAAGGGAACCAAAAAACAAAAACTGGCAGTTCAAACATTGACTGTCTCATTTGCATATGCTTTCAAGATTGGTCAAGACTAGTTCAGTGTAAAAAGCCTGTTGCAAGTTTCAAAAATGCCACTGACTTTGCCACTGACCAAATAACACTTATTGCTGTATAACTAGTTATAACATGGTTATCACCTAGACCTAAAACTACCTAGCATGCAATCCTCCCAGGCCCTGAGGGTAAACAATTAGATCTGATTTGTCATTGGATTTAGCGTTTTTCAAAAAAACAAGAAATGCAATTTTTTTTGTCCATATTTGGTTTACAACGAATGGATTTAGCTGAAAGTTGTATTGGAAAGGCGTTACTGATTGCATGTGTAATTTTGTGCTCACATTGTTTAACAAGTTGTCAGGTAACCTAACACGTGATTCATATGATAGCATCTAATTAACTGGTTTTATATAAGTCAAAACTGTATTTTGACTTTACTCACTCAGAATAACTTCATCAAGTTATATTGGGATTAAAAGTTTTAATTCTAATAAATATTAAATATAATAAATATTCTAATATATATATAAAAATAAAAATAGTGTCATATATATATTTATATATATATATACACTACTGTTCAAAAGTTTGGGGTCAGTACATTTTTTTTTTATTCACCAAGGATGTATTAAGTTAATAATTAAAAGTTTATTAAAAGTTAATAATAAATAATTTACATTGTTATAAAATATTTATATTTTGAATAAACACTGTACTTTTTAAACTTGTTATTCATGAAAGGTTACAAATTACAGGTTCCAAAAAATATTTGGCAGCACAACTGTTGATATTATCCAACATTGATCATTCTAATAATAAATCCGCATATTAGAATGATTTCTGAAGGATCATGTGACACTTAAGACTGGAGTAACAGCTGATAAAAATTCAGCTTTTCATCACAGGAATAAATTCTATTTTAAAGTATGTTAAAATAAAAAACATTATTTTATATTGTAAAAACATTTTGCAATATTACTGTTTTTTTTTCTATATTTTTAATCAAATAAATGCAGCCTTGATGAGCATAAGAGACTACTTTAAAGACTATTACAAGTCTTACTGACCCCAAACTTTTGAACGGTAGTGTATATATATATATTTTTTCCCACATGATTTTCTTTCCATTCCCACTCTGGGACTTTGATCCTAATTAAGGATGTGATCATTATTTTGGGCGTTTTTTGATTGGAGATCTGATCTTAGATTCAGCAGGCAGTTTCCAGGTTTTGGAATTGCTCTTTAAGTTCTTTCTTTGATCTTGTCTAGAAAGGAATGAAAGCAAGCTCATGCTCAAATTTCAGAATGTACTCATTTTAACCCGCAGGCACAGTCACACATTTGACCCAGCTAAGTTTACAAAATAAAGTAGCTAACATAAGGTGATAGAAGATAATTGGTGTTTGTACCTTTTAAACTGAACTATTGCAAAATGCAGGAATGACGCAAAATTGACAACTAAACACAAGCTGGAACTAATTGTTATGCATAGTTTATTGGAAATGAGTGTGTTATTTGACACAGAGTGAGTGTTGCTCCAATGAAGCAAAAGGGGAGTTTTTTGTTTTGCAATGAAAGCTATTGTTCTGCTCTGTGGCTTTTTTCCCGGTATGTTACTGTAGGAAGCTGAAGTGAGATGGGTGGGGTGATATTTTGGAAAAGGACAGTTGATCGATGTTGCCTTTCCATCTCTGTTCCGCAGTTGATGTGCACTTCAAACAATGCAATTAACTTGTACTCTAAACACTATGAATGTCCGGTGTGCTCTGTAAACTTCAGTCTGACACAATTATGTGCTATTGTCTTCATCATCACAGAGCAATGCAGATGGATTCAAGAACACAAAATGTGTTGTGATTGCATGTGTGTGTGTCTTCTAGACAGGGCCTACAAATGTTTGATGGTATCTGTGTTGTGTAAAATAACTTTTTTATAGGACACTCCCTTGCTTGTTTTTTCTCTTTCGGCTTCTAAGCACTGAGCTCTGGTTGGCTTTTCCAGACACTGTTAGACTTTGATCAAACACTTTAAGTACTTTAAAGTCCATGTAAAGGCAATTCAGAGAATTGTTTTTAAACACATTATAAATGTTAGCAATGCATTGCTGAACACACATTACAAAGACGCACTGGAGCCTCTATCATTGGCATTAGTTACTACAGCCTATAGTTTGCTAGTTAGGTATGCCTTCATTACCCAAATCTGTATTATCTGGTTGTGATAATTAACAAAACAGCTTTGTCTCCTTATTAAAATGTATTTGTATTGGACAGTAGAGAGAGGAGGCAGCTTTTTCACAAGTAGGCGTGGTTTTACCACAGACAGCGAAAATGCACCCAAGTGTTAGAGAGCAGAGAATACTGCTTATTTTTTCAAGATTTTCAAGTCGAGCTTTATTGTCATTCTGCTACATGTGTGGACATATAGTAGAACGAGATGTCGTGTCTCACAGGACCACGGTACTACATACTAGTTAAGCATAATATAAACATACAACAGTACACGAATAAGAAAATTACAGACTTATACAACGGTTAACCATCTGACTATACATATACTATAAATACTATAACTATAATAAATAGTTGACTACACATACAAAACTGAGACAACAAAAACTTTACATAAGTACTGTACATGACATTTTACAAAAGAGACATTTGTACATGAAATTGTGCAAAAGAGATATTTTGTGCATTTTGATAATTTATTTTATTTACTTTATTTAGTTTTTATTTACCTTCATTATTTACTTGAAGTCAATCAAATTTGGCTGGGTGATAACACATTTGGGTGGTTGCAATGGTGTTCTGGCTGCTAGGGCATTGCCTAGGTGGTTGCTAGGGTGATTTTGTTGCTAGGGCATTGTTAGGTGAATGCTAGGTCATTGCTGGGTGGTTGCTAGGGTGGTCTGGTTGCTAGGTCATTGCTAGGTGGTTGCTAGGGTGTTCTGGTTGCTACGGTATTGCTAGGTGGTTGGTAGAATGTTCTGCTTGGTTGATTGGGCATTGCTGAGTGATTGCTAGGGTGTTCTGGTTGCTAGGGCATTGTTAGGTGGTTGCTAAGGTGTTCTAGTTAATACAGCACTGCCAGGTGGTTGCTAGGACATTGCTGTGTGGTTGCTAGAATGTTCTGGTTGGTTGATCGGGCATTGCTGAGTAGTTGCTAGGGTGTTCTGGTTGCTAGGGCATTACTTGGTGGTTGCTAGGGTGTTCTGGTTGCTAGGGTATTGCTAGGTGGTTGGTAGAGTATTATGCTTGGTTGATCTGGCATTGCTGAGTGGTTGCTGGGGCATTGTTAGGTGGTTGCTAGGATATTCTGGTTGCTTGAACCTTGCTGGGTGGCTGCTAGGGTGTTCTGGTTGCTAGGGCATTGCTTGGTGGTTGTTAGGTTGTTCTGGTTGTTAAGTCATTGCTAGGTTGTTCTACTAGCTAGGTCATTGCTAAGTGGTTTCTAGGGTGTTCTGGTTGCTACGGCATTGCTAGGTGGTTGCTGGAATGTTCTGTGTGGTTGATAGGCCATTGCTGGGTGGTTGCTAGGATGTTCTGGTTGCTGAGATGTTGCTGGGTGGTTGCTAGGATGTTCTGGTTGCTTGGACATTGTTAGGTGGTTGCTGGAAGGTTCTGTGTGGTTGCTAGGATGTTCTGGTTGCTGAGACGTTGCTGGGTGGTTGCTAGGGTGTTCTGGTCGCTAGGACATTGTTAGATGGTTGCTGGAAGGTTCGGTGTGGTTGCTAGGGTGTTCTGGTTGCTAGGGCATTGCAAGTTGGTGGCTAGAATGTTCTATGTGGATGCTATGGTATTCCAAGGATTTTCTTGTTTGTTGCCAGGGCATCAATTTAATTTAATTTTTTTAGTAACAATTTACTAGGGTGTTTTAATTTGTTGCTGGGCATTGCTAAGTGGTTGCTAGGGTTTTTGGGGGGGTTGCTAAAGTGTTCTGTTGTTGCTAGGGCAATGCTAGGTGGTTGTTAGGGCTATTTTGTAGCTAGTATGTTGTTGCAAGATTATTACAGTTGTATGGTTGTAAAGGCATTCTGAGTGGTTGCTAGACCATTGCTATATGGTTGCTATTGTGTTCTGTGTGTATGCTATGGCATTGCTAGGGGGGTTTTGTTTATTGCCAGGGGATTCATTTATCATTACTAGGGTCCTCTAAATAATTGCTAGGGTATTCTGGGTGGTTGGTATGGCATTGTTAAAGTTTTTATGTCTGTTGCAGGGGCATTGCTATATGCTTGCTATGGTATTATGGATGGTTGCTAGGGTATTGCTAGTGCATTTCTAGATGGTTGTTAGGATACTCTACATGGTTTCTACTGTTTTTTGGTTTGTTGCACAGGCATTTCAAAATTGATTACTAAGGCATTCTTGATTGTTGACAGGGACATTGCTAGGTGGTTGCCAGGGTGTTGTGTGTGGTTGCTAGGGCATTGTTAGGGTGTTCTTGATTGTTGTTTCCAGTACTTCGCTATATTGTTGCAAGGTATTTCTTGGGTTGTTGCTAGTGTAATCTGTTTGGTTGTCAAGTGTGAAGTTTGCTACTTCAGATCTACAGTTTGTTTATTAATATATAAGAAATAACAATAGTGATGATCCCCTCAGCAGTCTATGAGAGAGTCTACATGTGCACTTTAGTGTTTGATTTAGTGTTTGTTCACCTGCAGTCGCAACAGATTTGTCCAGCTTGTATTCAAATCAGACAAACTGCCATTTGCAGTTGCTCTCAATGCCATATTTTTCAGATTCACAGCACATTTACGTTATTTACACTGATTCCAATGCAATGTGAAATAATCCAACTCCAGTATCACACCATTTAGATTTATAACTCACATTTTCTCCTCTGAAATGGATAAATGATAGATGATATGGGTGGACAGGCAGACAGATAGATATGCCAACACAAGACCTTGTTTGCCTCGCCACTCCATAAATAATCTTTCTCCTCCCAACTCCTCCTCCTTCTCTTTTCTTCCTCCCCTGGTGACAAACTGGGCTAGCCATTGAAAACTAATTACACCACAATTCAGTGTGAGGGAATGGACTCATTATTTAAGAATACATTAATATAATCATGGAAGGGTAGCTGAGGTCTGGGCTAGTTTCTCACAGTGTGTTCGTGCTCTGTATTGTACATTGTGACATAATGTTTTGTTCACACTTGGCTGAAGTTTAAAGGACCGTCTTGTTTATTTCTGTTGGAATTGCTACAGCATTCGATGTGACATTCTTTCTCATGTATGCCGTTCTGGCGTATCAAACGGGTTTGGAGTCCAGATGTTTACCCTTTGAGGACTCGTAAATGATTTCCAGATATCCCTCATTTTCAGTTCCCAGCTAGTTTGGTTGTGGTCTTGAAGTCATGAAATTCCTCCTTAATGCCAAATGATTATGGAAGTGTAGTTAGATGCTGAAAGAAATGTTTTTTGTTCAACAGAAATGCGCCACTTACTACCATCCTGTTTTTTTTTAGGTGTGGACCTAATGCTAACTCCAGTATGAGCACTATACAGTAGTCCATAGCTTTCCTTTGGATATTAACAGACAAAGGACACTGAAGAGAGAGACAGCAGCATGGCTGTCTTCAAGCTGGATAATGTTGAAGACCTTTATGAGATTGGAAATGTTTTGGGAAGGTAAAGAAATGCACAACTATTTTTTTTAATCTGTTTTAACTCCTTTTTTTTTTGGAACCTACATAGTCGAAAAATTGCCTAGTTATAATCTTAACTCTTATCTCCATTCATTCTCTCTATTGCCGTCCTAGTGGTCACTTCGGGCAGGTGCGTGAGGTGCGAGAACGGGCCACTGGCACTGTCTGGGCTGGGAAGTTCCTGAAGCTGAAGAAAGGTGCAGGAAGCAGGCTGGGCCTGGAGAGGAAGAGTGTGGAGAAGGAGGTGGAGATCCTACAGAGCCTTCAGCATCAAAACATCATGGCTCTCAAAGATGTTTTTGAGAGCAGGGCAGAGGTGGTCCTCATCATTGAGCTGTGAGTATGCATTTTTTTTTTTTTTTTTAAATTCATAAAAAAAAGCATAGTAAACAAACCAGAATGAGAGTGTTCAATAAAGTAGTATTTCACTTAAAAATAAAAGCTAAAAAATGTAAAATATATTTTGCATGAATAAAAGATATTTTCAGGACCTTAGTTTTAATTTATATATATGACAATTTAGCATATTTTCCTTTCAAATTCGCATTGCAGTAATGTAAATAAAATCTGGACAATCATCATGCATTTAATTACAGTTGCACTTTACAATTTAAACAACATACTTAATGAAAGAAAGTTTGCATCGTATTAGAATAAGTTTTTCTTTGTTCTTTGTTCTGAGCTATGGTTCATTCTTCTTTCTTGATGATCTTATCTTTTTTTGTGTATAGCATAAAAGGGGGTGAGCTCTTTGATTTCATTGCTGAGAAAGAAAACCTCACAGAGACGGAAGCCATTGAGTTCATGAAGCAGATTCTGGAAGGTGTCAACTACATGCACCAGAAAAATGTTGCCCATTTTGACCTGAAGGTAGGAAGGAAGCCCATCTTTATTCTAGCTCAATAAGTCAGAAAAACCGAAACAGTCAACCGCATAAACAGTTTCAAATGACCTTCGAAAGTTAATTTTAACTCAAACATATCACTTCCTATAAAGCTTTAAACAGGGTAATGAGGAAGTAGACCGTGTACCTTTCTCACCGAAACTGTCACCTCTGACCAAAATGGATTTGACACTTCGAACACAACTATATTTATTCAGATAATAAGGCCAAATCTCTATTGTACATTTAAATATCTCCTCAAACCTTATTGAGCTTCTGATAGAAACCATACCGGCATTATACTGACCTAAAAACCTGTGTAGAAAAATAACTTTGTTAGGGTTAGATCAACTTCAACACTAGTTTTAAGAAATGTACAACCTAATAAGCATATAATTTACAATAAAAATCAATAAACTTGTGTTTTATATAAGGCAATGTTCTTATCTTCTTGTTCTTCAGCCGGAAAACATCATGTTGTCAGACAAACACGCTCCCAATCCAGACATCAAGATCATTGATTTCGGCATGGCTCATCGGTTCATTCAAGGAGAAGAGTATAAGAGTTTAGGTGGAACCCCACAGTACATTGGTGAGTGGTTCAGTTTGTGTGGATTTGAGTTCAGGTGAATGTGTTTATTTAAAGGCCATAAACCTACGCAAATGTGCAAATGCAGACCTGAATGCTTGTCCAATACCACAAGCATGAGCATAAACTACCACTGAGGTCAAGAAGATAAAACGTTTTTATGCTCAACCAAGGCTACATTTGTTTAATTCAAAATACAGTAAAAATTGTATTATCCAATTTAAAGTAACTGGTTTTTATTTCAGTATATTTTAAAATGTAATTTATTTCTGTGATGGCAAAGCTGAATTTTCAGCAGTGTCACATGATGCTTCAGAAATTATTTTAATGTCATTTGCTGCTCAGGAAACTTTATGTGCTGCGAAAAACATGATACTTTTTTCAGAATTCTTAGATGAATAGAGAGCATGTACACTTCTCTTTAAAAGTTTGGAAACGCCCTAGAAAAGTGGGGTTTTGGACAATATTGGCATGAATCCTTTTTAATTTGTGATAATTTCGCACTGATAAGGGACAACACAAATTAGAGAAACATATTTTATTAAATAAACAGTTTATACATAGAAAAAACTTAAATTTTCGATTCATCAAAATATCTACCATTAGCAGCTATTACAGCTCTGCATAATCTGGGCCTAAATTCATTGTATTCTAAACTTAATTGGCAATTAATTGTTGAAGCTATTAAGGTGTGCTGACCCAAAAATCTTTTATAAACCTGGGCCAAGTTTAAACCAGTCACCAGGCATCACAGCTGGAAAAGGGGCATGTTTGACTTTGACATGTATATATTGCCATTATTATGTAATCAAAATGAAAATTATTATTGATGGTCTTTAAAGATAACGTCAAGTTACTTTAATGTATTTGCACCAGAAAATGATAAGGATTTATGCTGATATCGGATTTATGCTGATATCGGATTTATGCTGATATCACTTTGCCAGGGGTGTTTCCAAACTTTTGGAGGGCAGTGTACAGCATGTATTTCAAATGGTTTTATGACTATGAAAGTCTTTACTGTCGCTTTTAATCAATTTAATGCATCCTTTCTTTAAAATATCAAATCTTATTGATGGTATTGTATACTTAAATGATTAGCTCACTTCCAGAATTAAAATTTCCTGATAATTTACTCACCCCTATGTCATCCAAGATGTTCATGTCTTTCTTTCTTCAATCAAAAAGAAATTAAGGTTTTTGAGGAAAACATTCCAGGATTTTCTCCATATAGTGGACTTCAATGGGGATCAGCAGGTTGAAGGTCCTACATGATCCCAGCCAAGGAACAAGGGTCTTATTTACTGAAAAGATCGGTCATTTTCTAAAAAAAAATTTGAATGTATATATTTTTTTAACCATAAATGCTCGTCTTGTACTCTAGCATGCGTGATGAAGGTGGAAGTACAAACCCAGTGTTTACAAAGCGAATGTGCAAAGAAGGTAAAACGGCATTTGTATAAAATGTAAAACAACGATGTCGGACGATTTTGAAGTTGGAGGAGAAAATGAGATGGAGTTTTTCGCCCTACCCTACCTTTTTGAACCAAAGTGCACAGACGAAGAGCTAACCATGTGTAACTTTTTCATGTTGATTACAACGTGATCGCAAAGCTAGTGCAAGACGAGAATTTTCGGTTTAAAAATATATACATTTTTATTTTTTTTTAGAAAATGAGCAATCATTTCGCTAGATAAGACCCTTATTCCTCGGCTGGGATCATGCAGCGTCTTTTGAAGCTGCATTGAAACCTGCAGGCCACCACTGAAGACAGCTATATGGAGAAAAATCCTGGAATGTTTTTTTCAAAAACCTTTTTTTTTTTTTTCCGACCAAAGAAAGAAAGACATGAACATCTTGGATGACATATGGGTGAGTAGATTATAAGGAATTGTTTTTTTTATTATGGAAGTGAACCAATGCTTTAACATTCATATGTGGTGGTAACAAACCTCCGTACTCAAGGGGGCGATAGAATTACCTTCAAATTTCAGTGCCGTTAAACCGGTTTTGTTATTATTTTAAGCAGCTAACAATATGTGTCAACAGCTGAGTGTGTGCTTTTATATTTACTTACTGTTAATAATAGTGCCTGCATTTACGTACCTGTGTACAGTATATTTTAAATGTGTGTGTTTATGTTGTGTTTGCATCTGCTCAACTGTGTGTGTTGGAGGCTACACCTGCTTCTGTTTCTGCATGTGTTATATTCCTGCCTTTAGCAATATGCACAATTTTTATTTCTAGCCGTCTCCATGGAGACTACCTTCAGATGAAATGGCAGAGCTGTGAAAGTTCAGCTGAAAATTGAGTGGACAGGAACAGAAATAACTATTGTGAGATCACATATGTGATGTCACTGCTGATGTACTGCAGAAAATGTCCTTGAGTCATTTAACAGCTCATCAATTCTTTTAACCTAAAGGAAACACACTGAAATGTGACACACACACACACACACACTATCTGGTTGGCCTGCTGCACTTATCAGTGCTCTTTAAAATACTGACCTTGAGAGAATGCAGATGCACATATTTTGTCAGTGTGGCCTGAAACTGTGTACTTCACTATACTAGAGACCTTTTTTCTTTCTTTTTTTTTTTTTTTACAACCAATACAAGTAGGAATATTTTTATTGCTCAAATGCACAACAGAATTAGTTTGATTTTAACTCGGGATGCAATAATAAACAGTCAAATAATTTAAACAGTAAAAATATACATAATATAAATACTCAATTGTAAATTATAACTAATGTATTAAATATATAAAATAAATAAATATATTTTTAAAAAAAAAAAGGCTTTATACATTTTTAAATATGCATAATATGACTATTAAATAAAAAATATATAAATAATGTATTAGATTGATAAAAATAAGTACAATAAAAATAGTTTAAATAAATAGTAAAAAATAATAATATTAATATGGAATAATACTTTTACATACATGTTAAAGTGAATATTGGTATTGGACAAACCAAGTATTATTTCTACATGAGACTGGGCATAAGTAGTATGCTACTTGATATTAACCAGACCCCTTTGTTTAAAGTGACTAGCACTTAACTTATCATAAGGACGTCCTTTGTGAACAACTAGAGGTTGAGTGTTTGTCCAAGCACACATGGTGATAGGCTGAATTGTGTTAACTCTCTAGTTTCTGAGTCAGCCCCACTTATGGTCGAACCTGTTTTAGCAGCTGAAATCCACAGTAATTAATTTCTCACCACCACTTTACCATTTAAAACACATTTTAATTTGATAGATTAACTGGTTTGTTCACTTTAAAGGGATAGTTAACCAACAAAATACAATTTTCTAATCATTTACTCACCCTCATATAGTTTCAAGCCTTTTGTGTACAGGTGTTATGAGGGTGAGTAAATTATGAAAGCATTTTGATGTTACAAAACAAGTAGACATTTAACAGGAGATGCCTTCATCTCTGAGAACGGTAGTTTGTGTTAGTCAGCTACTTTAAACCAACAAACAAAAGAAAATCCTGCTAGGTTTCTGTCAAATTAAAGTGAAGCTTTGTTCGTATGAAACTCAGTGGGGAGCAAAGCACACTCTACTGTGGTTCATGTGAGGACAAGAACATGTGCTGCTGGTCTCAAAGAATGCACATAATGGCGTAATTTTGTCAGTTTGACTCAAATGTGTCTGCTTCTGTCCGGCCAAAGCTTTTTGAAACATTTGATTAATGCAGGATGTTGCTGAAACTGAAAAAATGCTAGTTTTATGAGAGCCAACAGACGAGATGGAGAGTCTATTTCTTACTTTTGTTTTTCTCCATCTGTTTTAGCCCCTGAGATTATCAACTATGAGCCTCTCAACACGGCAGCAGATATGTGGTAAGTCTTACCCGGTTAAATTAGCAACACAAACACTCATGCATACATTGAAATGTAGTGTTAGAGTGCATAAGGGGGTTTACATGCATGCCCAGACTTGTTTCGTCTTCCTCCGGCATCCCCAGGTGCTCATTAAAGTGTGTGCATTTGTCTCAGCATGTATTATGTATTTGTACTTCATAATATGCAACTGAATCTGGACTTCATGTGCGAAAAATATCAGAAGGAAAACTATTTTAACAAAGCAGTAGCTGCATCAAAGACAATGACTCATGTCTGGTTAGCATAATGTTAACATAACACTTGTACTGTTTACATTTCATTCATTCCTGAAGCCCATCTGGTGGGTGTATGTATATTTGTATATATATATATATATATATATATATATATTTATATATATATACACACACACACACACATTTGTTTTTGTGAATTGTGGGGACTTTCCATAGACTTCTATAGATTTTATACTGACCAAATGATATTGTCTATCCCATAACCCAACCCTAACCCTAAACCTAGCCCTCACAGAAAACATGTTTGCATCGTTACACTCTCAGATAAACATCATTTACTATTTTTAATATTTTTTTAACATTGTGGGGACCGCAATGTAGCAAAAACAAGTACACACACACACACACATATTTAATAAAATAATAATAATTCGTAGTAGTAGTAGTTGTTGTTGTTGATATAAATAGTATCTTTATATAAACACATTATATATATATATATATATATATATACTGTATATATTAGCGCTGTCAAATGATTAATTGCAATTAATCGCATACAAAATAAAAGTTTGAGTTTGTCTAATATATGTTTGTGTACTGTGTGTAATTACTATGTATATATAAATACACACAAATTTATGTATATATCTAAGAGAAAATATGTTATGTACAAAATAGTTTTGTTTATATGTAATATAAGTTCTATAAAATGTACAATAAATACATATACTTGTAAATATTGCTTAAATTTATACATGAATGTGCTTGTATTTATATATACATAATAATTACACACAGTACACACACACATATATAACTTTATATAACATAACTTTTATTTTTTGTATGCAATTTATATATATATATATATAATGTAGTTTTTTGTATTTTTTTTGTTAGCATTTTTTATATTAAGTGTTAAATAGCCTCGTGGTTAGCACACCAACATATAGCGCTGTTGTGCTGAAAAGTTCAAATCCCTGTTCGTGGACTTTTCCCGATCCCACCCCTTTCTCTCTCTCCCACTTCTCTTCCTGTCCAACTACACTGTCCTATCTAAATAAAGGCATAAAAATGCCAAAAGTAAAAAAAGTTACATTGCTTAGAATTCTATACTACAGTTTTAAGATCCAGTTAATAATGATTAATCATGTTCTTGTGATGTTTTTCAGGAGCATTGGTGTCATTACCTACATTCTGTAAGTAATCTTTTATTGTTTGTCATATGATAACATTCCTGACAGTCAAATCCTATCCAAACCAAAGTGCTGCTCCAAATATGCAGATTTTAACTGGGACATAAATTACCTCTGAAATAAAGCCTCCCTTTGACAAGCAATGTGCTTTTTCAAGTTTATAGGTCAGGTCCTGTGGGATGAGATCAGTCATGTCAGAAATGAAGTACACCAGATACAGACTATATAACCAACAGACTGAATAGTAATAGCTTTTATCTTCACGCAGAGATAAAGCAGTTTATCTTAATGGTGGTGTGCATATTTTTGAAACATTAAAGGGATAGTTTACGCAAAAATGAAAAGGTAGGATGGACATCCGTGTTTCAACCGTAATATTATAAAGCCACAAGAATACTTTTTACAATATTATTCATCAATTTTTTCGGGAGCCGGTTTTCTGATGTAGAATGTCCGTCTTTCTTAGTTCATCGTCTGTACTTAGTTCATGTCCTTACTACTTTTCTGGGCCTTGAACGCTCTCAGATTCTATCAAAAATATCTTAATTTGTGTTCTAAAGATTGGCAAAGGTTTATGGGTTTGGGTTGACATGAGGGTGAGTAATTAATGACAGAATTTTCACTTTTGGTTGAACGATCCCTGTAACATATTTTTTTTAGTATGCCAGATTGATGTTTCCCATAATAATTTTCCAAGTAAAGACATTTCATATTCATTTATATTTCTGCCATCAGTTTGAGCGGCCTGTCACCGTTCCAAGGCGAGACAGACGAAGAGACGTTGAGGAACATTGTGGCAATGAACTACGAGTTTGAGCCTTACTACTTCAGCCAAACCAGCAACATGGCCAAAGACTTTATCCAGAAACTACTAGTTAAAAACCAGAGGTAACAAGAATCAGAGTAATTATATTAGAATAATTGGGATTGTAAATTGGTTTTGAATAGAGGAACGTTTCCCAAATCTTTGTACATTTTTATGCATTTATACATTTTTATTTAGAATTTTCTATATCAAAAACTGAAAGATTCTCAGGCTGCTCTGCTTTGAGGGAAAATATAAATTGTGTTTCAGATTCAAGCTGCTATTTTAACTTTTACTTTTGCCTAATGGGGTTAAATATTTTTATTCTACTTTTGTTCATTTAGTGAAAGAATGACAGCAGAAGAGTGTCTCATTCATCCCTGGATTAAGGTGAGATACATAAACTCTGACGTAATTATTTTTCATTTTACCTTCTCGTTAGGATCATTTCACTGTTTTCCATTTCCATTTCTCTTTTAGCCTCTCAATCGAACTCAAATAGCCAAGAGAAACCGCTCCTCCATCAACATGAAGAACTTCAAAAAGTTCAACGCGAGGAGGAAATGGAAGGTTGGTAATTGTGTTACTGCTGTGGGTTTCGTTAACATGGCCAGAGAAACTCGCTATTGGCTGGAGTGTGTAGACTGTCATTACCCACAAACAAACTTTCACCAGTGTGTCTCACTGCATGCTTTGTCTTTCATGTCTTTTTGTCTCTCTCAGTCATTCTCTGCCACTCCTGTAGTATTCATGAACGCCTAGTTTGCAGGCAGCTGTTTTTATGTAATGTGACACATGGTCTTTTTATTCGATGTGATGTCAGTGTTAGCATGTCTGTTGAAGGGATAGTTCACCCAAAAATCTGTTATTTATTCATCCTCCTCTTTTCCAAAACCATAGGCTTTTCTTTTAAAAGAAATTTCACGTAGTTTTTCCATGTTTCCAAGTTGTGAGTAACCAAGGGCTCTAAAAAAAGCAGCAAAAATGACTGAACTGTTCCTTTAAGTGTCTGAACTGATTGCTAACACTACCTTAGCTGACTCAGATGACTCACTTCTCTTAACTAACAGACCTATGAGTAAAGAGAGACACCTGCTGTTCAACAGAAACACTGAGTCATCGTCTTAGTCTGCCATTGTGAACTTTTGTTGTTCTTTTAATGTATATTCAACTATTCTGTAAGCTGTAATATTTATTATCTACTAACTAGCTGATTCTCTCACCACACAGATGTCCTTTAACATGGTTTCGGCATGTAATCGGTTTTGTCGACTGCAGTTACTGTGTAAGGTCCGTGGTCCAGAGGAACAAGAACTGGTAAGAATCTCATGAAAAATTAATTTTTAAAAGCTTGCAATGATTTTTTCTCATTACTGTATAGATAAATGTGCTTAAAAGAGAAGATTACTTCCAGAATGAAAATGTCTTGATAATTTACTCACCCTCATGTCATCCAAGATGTTTGTCTTTCTTTAATCGCAAAGAAATTAAGGTTTTTGAGGAAAACAGTCCAGGATTTTTCTCTATATAGTGGACTTCAATGGTGGCCAATGGTTTGAAGGTCCAAATTGCAGTTTCAATGCAGCTTCAAAGGTCTCTACACAATCCCAGCCGAGGAATAAGGGTCTTTTCTAGCTAAACGATTGGTCAATTATTTAAAACAGTAAAAATGTATATACTTTTTAATCACAAATGCTCATCTTCCACCAGCCCGACCTTGCGCATTACATAATGATGTTGGAAAGGTCACGTGTGATGTAGGCTACCAGTGTTTAAAAAGCAAACATGCAAAGAAAATCAAACACACTTTACAAAAGAAGGTAAAACAATGTCAGATAATTCTGAAGTTGTAGGAGATGGAGTTTTTCTACCCTACCTTTTTGAACCAAAGTACACAAACGAATTAATCGCTTGTGACCTTTCCAACATGATTACGTAATGCGTGAAGATGCGCATCGCATCACAGAGCTAATGCAAGACGAGCATTTGTGGTTAAAAAGTATAGAAATTTTCATTTTGATTAATCGGTTCGGTTATTTTTTTTAACCCAAATGATGGATTTAGCCTGTTGAGTCATTTTTTTGGTTGTTTTTAATATTTTTACCCAGGTGCTGGGTTATTTTTTTTTAACCCAAATGCTGGGTTCAACTTGTTGGATCATTTTATTGGGTTATTTTTAATAGTTTTTACCAAGGTGCTGGGTAGTTTTTCTGTAACTAAGTTGCTGGGTCATTTTTAACGCTGGGTTATTTTTTTCTACCCAACTGCTGGGTTAAGCCTGTCTCTGACAAAACAACCCAGCTGCTTAGTTACACTCAGAGTGCAGGCTTTTTGAGTCCTCAACAGGAGAGACCGGTTCTCAGCGCCACGGATTCACACTTCTTCAGTGAAATACAGGTTTGTATACATTTTATCTCATTTAAAACATCTTTACGGTTCTATAAATTGTATTATTTTACACGACGCAACATTAGGACGAGATGTAATTCAACTGTGTCAGCAGCGGCCACTTTGCATGATGGAAATGCCTTTTGCCTTGCATAAAATAAATGGATTTTATTCGTTATAGTACTGAGTTTAATTTAATTTGATGTTAAAATATTTTTTCTAATGTCAGTACTGTTTGTTTATGGGCAGGTTTTGGAGTCAGTGACGGCATCTTTAAGCAACAAGTGAAACACGATGCTGCGGTCTGAAGTTCGCAGTTACCCCGGTGAACAGCAGCCCTTCACCGGCTCAGATTTCAGAGACAAACTGGCATGAGAATTAGCGATATTTCAGTAAAAAGCGATTACAGAGAATGGTTAAATACACTAAAATTAAATTGCTACTTTTAAATGTTAAAATTCTTGTTAAACGACTTTAAATGTATGTAATATTGTAATCTATGCTGTATTCACCCAAATAAATTCAATTTGTCTTGTATTTTGTCCATGTGTTCTTGTTTAATAACACTTTTTGCTATTGCTGTTGCCTCTAGTTACTGTGTGTGTGTGTGTTTTTAAAGGTTCCAAACAATTTTAAGCCAGTAATAAAATAAAAACAACAAAAAATAGTTAACTTAACTAAAATAACCCAGCATGTTTGGTAAAATCATTTAACCCAACCAGCTGGGTCAAAGTAACCCAGCATGTGTTCTGTCCAATATTTACTCAGCGCTGGATTGCTAAATACTCCAAGTTGGGTTGTTTTTAACCCAGCATTTTTTAAAGTCTAGATAGGACCCTTATTACTCATCTGTGCACATTCCATCAGTGCCCTTTGAAACTGCAATTTGGTATCCACTGAAGTTCACTATATGGAAAAAAATCCTGGAATGTTCTCCTCAAAAACCTTAATTTCTTTGTGATTGAAGAAAGAAAGTCATGAACATCTAGGATGAAATGAACATCTCCTTTAATTGTTTTAAATATTTAAATGCTTATTTACTTTTCCCGTCAGAGAGACTGTGAGAGCGATCAGGAAGACACCAGCACAAAACCTGCCTCTCTCTTACGCAGACGTCTAAGTAGCAGTTCATAAGTCTCACCGATAGAGGGAGTCACAAACCATAAGCATCTCCCTGTAAGAAGGCCTCAGCGCTCATTCAACCTGCAGTATTTTGTACTGCCAACAGGGTGAGACACAGGCCACAATCCACAGGATCTCTTTCCCATCCAAAGACCTTGAACCTCAGTGCATGCAATTGCTCAACCACCAGCTGCATATCCAGTTACAAGATGACGACATCTGCAAGAAGGATGGGGCCGTGAGATCATTGTGTTTTTTATGCTAATATGCAAGTGTGTTCGTAGAGCTCTACCTCTGACAGATTGATGTGATGCTTCAACCTGAAGTGCTGTTGACTGGAGGGTCAGGTGTCTTGAAGGATGTTCCTACAACATTAAGTTTTCTTTAAACTAACAGGGTTTATTTAATTTTCTGATTTCAGTGGGATATATAAATACTATATACATTACTGTTCGAAAAGATTGGGGATTGTAAAGAATGAGTAGTTTTATTCAGTAAGGACGTGTTTGATTGATTGAAAGTGACAGTAAAGACTTTTTTCTTACAAAAAAATCTATTTCAGATAAACTCTGTTCTTTCTAACTCTCTATTTATCTACAAATCACAAAAAACCGTTATGTGTTGTACAAAAATAGCACACAACTGTTTATATCAACATATTAGAATGATTTATGAAGGATCATGTGACACTGAAGACTGGATTAATGGATTCTGAAAGATAAGAGAGATTAAAACATTGTACCAGCCCCAAACTTTTTGAACAGTAGTGTTTAAATATAAGCTAATATATTAAACCCGTTTATACCTGGTACTAATATCTAGCTCAAATACATTTTAGCAGCTTGCAGTAGCAGCATTGATCACTTTGTCAGTTAAAAATGTTCATATTTAAAATGAATAATGTTAAAAAGCACAAAAAAAGTATTTTTACATTTACACTACAAATGCATCATGGTCACATGCATTTCTGACTACCTCTGAATGTGGTTTGAGCGAACCGATCATGAAACATTTTAAACCGCATTTAGGACTGACAACACGTGATTGAATCAGCTGACACGGATCTACAACCAGGTGTAAACGGGGTCATAGTTTAATGTGTTTAAAGAAAAACAAGCAAACCAAATTATAACAGAGGACTTTTGGGCTGAGTGCCTTAAAAGACATACCTTCTCAAAAACATTATCTTGATGAACACAAGTTCTGTCTTGAATTAGACTACCAGAGGCAAAACCTTATTCCCTTTATTGATACAATAGTGAGATTCCACTCAAAAAAGCCAGTTGCCTTTTTCTCCATATTGCTGAATAGTAGTTGAAATATTACATGCGTGTGATTTTAATATCTAGTAAGCATCTTCAGTACGGTCATCTCTGAGCAACAATGGTATTCATTTATGACAGATATATACAGCTGTTATAAATCGTGTTTGATATGTAGTTTTACAGCTTATTGACTTTCCTCATCAAGTTTAATCAACAGAGATTTTGTGTGAAGAGCCACTTTAAATGTATTTGAATGGTGTCATGCAGTGTTGAGCTTTATGAAATGCTGCTTGAATTATTCTAGACACTAATTGTTGCCTTTACTGTTAGTCTCAAAAGTCTTTTTTAAAGGATACTGGTCTTCCTTGTAGATTTGAAATCACTGTTTAGTTTGAAAAGTCTTCCATTATCCAGACATTACAACATTTTACCCTCTTACACTCTTACTTACACAACTTGTAATGTGAATATCGCACAAATGAATATTATATATTATTGTCATGATATATTTTGTATACTATAGCTAACTTGCAAGAAAATGACTGTGTCTTCTGTTATATAACGTTTGCCTGAGGGTTGTAATTCCTGTAATATTATGTAACGTCACAATTAAATGTATCAAATATGTCAACACACCTCTGTTTGTATTAGATATTTTTAATGTTTATTTAAGTTTTTAAATGCAGCATGTTAGATAAGTGAGTGAGTTGTTGCCCTCAACGTATCCAATTTTCTTATGCAGTATTTGTGTGTCTCATTTGCTTCAGTGTGTTTGTGAATAATTTTTTGGTGTGTGTTTGGTTTTTTATATAATTTGATACTAGTTAGTTATGAAAAAAGCAATTTGGTGCATGCGATTTTTCCTATACAGTTTGTTAGTTTTAATGTGTGTCCTTGGTTTGTTTGATACTGCTTGGTGTAAATTAAAAGCAGTTTGTCCTTTAATGTGTGTGACTGATTTTGTTTTAACACATATAGAAGGTTTGCACTTAAGTCACGATTTGGTCAGTTATCCGGATGCGCAGCTATATTGGCTATACTCGGATGTAAACAACAGCATGGATTGCACGGTTAAAGTACTACTGGATACATTGTTCTGCTAATTTATTCTGTCTAAAACACGGGAGAAAACCTGTGGAATGTGCTAAATCATATAGAGAAGGACTTAGTAAGCATAAAAGGGTGCAATATTTTGACTAAATAAAGTTAATAAGTGGTAAAAATCGCTACAAGCAGTATTAGCCTATATTAGCCTAGATATTAGCGTAATGTTTCACCTACCTGACCGGAAATGATAAGAACAAACACGAATGTTGTCAAGATTCTTGCCCTGGAAATCCTGGTTCAGTTTGGCCAACCACAAACGCCTTTTGTTCCTCAGACAGTTTTTTGCACTCTTCCACTCTTCTATTTGTTATAACATTTGGCAGTCTATAGACCAACTATAGGTTTGTAAACATTTGGGATGCACGCATCCTGGTTGCAGAAAACTTGAGAGACAGCTTTTACAGCTAGAGAATTACACGGATACGGCACAAAATAGGTAGATTTAAAAAGATTATAGATTATATTGATTAGATGTCATTTTCAAGATGTTCCCCGCAATTACAAGAGCTTGTCACCCATCGATAAACACTGTAATTCAACGAAACTGACGTTAGATAGGATAGTCTTACAGATCCGAAACTCACTATTTTTAAGTTAAATTGAGTTATAAAGTACGAATTAGAGAAGAATTGTGAGCCAAAATAAATGTTATGTAAAAATGTCAATAGTAATAGTTTCGATTTCATGCTGTAACTGTAGGACTAACACATACGTTTCCTATGAACAGCATATGTGAGTATTATGTAGACCTATTGTTTCAAATTTATGCTTTAAATGTAGAGTAATCATAGCAGTTTTCATCCATAGTATGTCCGTTTAAACATCTGCGTTTAGCTTCAAATGGCATCTTTGATGACAGTATTCTATAAAAATTATTTGCATTCCGATTTTGACATCAAAAGGCACACAAATTTTTTTTTTTTCTCTTATTCCATGGATTTTCCCCCGTCTACCTCCACTTGTTACCAGTGTTTTTCTGCAACCAAATGCGCATGCAGCTGCAAGTGATAACTGTGACTTCTACTCTGAATTGGTCTATAGTACTCCAAACGTTTTCCCCAGGTCCGACCGATTAAAACATGGCAATAATTGACCATTTTAAGCAGAAATATTCAGCAAAATATGCAAGTTTTGTTCGGTTTAGTGGCATTGTTTACGTTCAGTGCCGCCAATATGGCCGCCTGATGACGCGTCGTCTCCAATCATCATGGAAAGCCTGGAAATATCAGGGAAATTCAAAAGTGTGATTTCCAGAGGAACATCAATTAATAAACTGACAAAACAACAACAAACATAATAATAATGATAATAATATCAACAAAGAGGTCATGGACATAGTACTTTTTTTTTTTTTTTTTTTTTTTTTTTAAATAATCAAGAAATTAACAAACAAAATTAACAATAATTAATAACTCTTCTTAGTAAGTACAATAAAATATAAAAATAAAAATAAAAAATACGTAGCTCTTCAGAACTGTTTGGAAAAGTCATTAGTCAAACAATGTAAAAACCCTGACAAAACCTCGATTACTGACCTATTATTAGATGGCTAGTCTTTATTAATCCCACTGCCAAGAACTAATTTTCCTTCACCGTCTAAAACACACACAAGTGGACTGTGCTGTCTGTATGGCCATAAATGCAGTCCCACAGCAGTACACCTGGACATGTGGTGTCGTCACGGATGTGGGCGTGGCGACAGCGCTGGTCAGAGGCCGCGAGAGCGAGCGCAGTAATTCCCGGTGAACGAGCGCATGATGATGTACTTTACCGGGGGTTGTCCGGCAATGTCATGAGTAAAACTATCTCGGAAACCATCTGGTCTACGCCGCTGAAATGAACACACCAAGAGGATTTTAAGGTTTTAAAAAAGAAAGTAAACCCCGAGGAGCGTCGGTCTGGATCAAGTTGACAGAAAGACGTTAGGATAGAATATAAACAAAACATCAGAGCGGTCAGGTAAGTTGCTAAAAGTTATTACAAACTGTTTTTATTAAGTGGGAACACTTATTGAGACTGTCTGGGACATTAAAAAATGAGTAAAGAAAAAGAAAGACGCTATATTTAAAAAGAGCAACACCGGTTAAATCTTTTAATAAGTGCCATTATTTTGTAAAATCAATAAACGGACACGAAAGTGTACAATTTCCTGCATTATACATTTATTTTTTCTTTTTTTGGGTCAGTTCAAAGAATCACGTAAGGATTTAAAATGTTTAATCATCCCTTAATATTGTTAAATACTTAATTTAACGTGTGCGCGTTACTGGTTCTGTATTCAATGAGAAACAATGACAGCAGTTAAGAGTGAAGAAAAGGATTAGGAGAAGGAAATGCTATTTGGATGTTGAGAATGTGTAATTGAGTGTGCGAGAGAAAGCTCTTTGTGTCTGGCCCTATATCTGTAATCTCCAGGGGCCCCGGTGCTACCTGAGACCTTTGTGAGAGCCTGCTGGTTCTCTTACCTATGGAGTTCTGTTTAAAAACATGACTTCATGGAGAGAGAGAATGGAGGGAGAGAGAATGAGCAAAGAGGATTGAACCAGGAAAAGCAGAGGTTAGGGGTGAAACTGACACAGAAAAGATCATACTAAGTAGGATCAGGAGATCAGTGGTGGAGATGGGGGAAAGTGACAGATGAATGTATACGTAAGACACAAACATGGGTCAGTTTATAGATAGCATTAAAGTATACAAACGCAAAGCTCTTAAATGACTGTTTATACAGTCGAACCAAAATTTATTCAGACACCTTCGACATTTCTCACATTATCGCAGTTTATTCACTATAGTTTAGAAAATGGTAATAAACTATGACAAGAACTCAGAGTTAAAGTGTGTCAGAACAAATAAGTTTTTATAATGTCAGATAAATTTGATCGAACGGTATGTAAATTCAGACAACTGTTAGTATGACAACATTTACACAACTTTCAATACTTTGTTGGCCAATTACCAAGCAATGCTTAATTTGGTTCAGTCAGTGGTGTAAAAGGTCACATTTGCAATTAAAGAAAAAAAACACATAAGCAAAACATAGGTCAAAGGGTCTGAATAATTTTTCGTCCCAAATTTTTATCAGTTTTACTGATAGTCCACTGTATGAAGAATATTTGGGTATAATATGTCACAGTTTACTTCATTTTGCTATTTTCACTTATTTTCACAGAAATAAACTATAGTGTCTTGCACCCACTAGTAAAAAAATATCAAAAATTATATCTGGTTTCTGAATAATTATTGGTTTGACTGTATATAGCCTAAAACATACTAAAATATTTGTAGTTAACTTAAATATCATTTATAATAATTGGGTAATTCCATGCAAATATCAATCTTACCATGAAAAAATATAGTTTTACCAAAGGTTTTTACTGTACTGTTAGCACAGATGTCAACATTTGGTGGTTCAAATACCCATTTGAGGTCTCTCTTAAAGTTTTTAAAGCTTTTTTTATTTTTAGTGCATGATTTTCCATAGTCTGGTAAGTGTTATTTTTTAGGCTCGTCACATCCATAACAGTACATAAATAGACATCAAAATTAAAATAAAGTAACAATTATATGTTCTGTGAAGAGCCATCGCTTCTCTATTTGTTGGGTATTATTGCGTCTGGTTTGTGCATTTTAATATTTTTCTGATGTTTAGACTTCATCAAAAAGGGTTTATTAAAATATAAACAAATTGTTCTGTAAATTGTTAACACATGCATTCTCTAAGCATTTATATGTCACATCCATAACGCAAAATGTCACATCCATAATGCTGGATTTGCCCAGTTGTATTATTTTTATTATTACGATTATTAGCTTTTTAATAGTTTGTTCTTATTTATTTTTAATAAGTTAAAAAATATCAATACTGAGCTGTAAATGGCGATGAAATGGCACATATGGCAACAAATAAATAGGAAAACATTAAACAGAGGTCAGCGAACCCAGTGAATGTGTGTGGCCTGAGTCTCAAATGTGTTAACGACACAGTTGTTGTTATTAACTGTGTCATTATGTGGGGGGAAGTACTGTAAAAGTCAATGTGCCGTAAACGAGGAATCTCTCATTATTTCATGCTGCAAATATGACAAGAATGCTTTCTTGGAACTCTGTATCTTCAAATCAGTTACATTTCATTTTGCTGACTTGAAGATCAGAGCTGAGATTCTCAGGAACAGTTGATTTGATTGCAAATGCATTGATTTCTGATGAAGAATCTTTTGAAGTGAGTTCATTCTTTGGATTTAAGTGTCAGTGCTTTTGATCTGTTGATCTTTTAGAGTTTCTTGGTCTAATGACTTTACAGTGATCCTTCAGATTATTTGAATATGATCTACTGTATATATTTGAGAACCTGAAGTGCTTTTCATCGGCTAATCTTGAGTTGATCAAAGTGTGCCGTAACAGAAAACCCCTTTAACCTCGGCAAACAGAGATCTAGTCATTAGTAAGAGCTATTCAGGATGCTAAAGTGTTCTGTATTAGTCAGACCCCCCCTCTGAGAATACATGCGGCCTTCTTTAGAGCGAATAAGAAAAGGAAGGGGATAAATGGAGTTGGGGGTGACAAACAGGAGGGCGTGGAGGGCATGTTTATAGTCACTTGGTGACTGACAGCACATAAGGTGGCGAGGGGGGTAGACGTCTTGGAAGTGAGAGGGTACAAGGAAAAGGATGGAAACAAGGTATTTTGACCCCTAATTGTTTATATTTAAAAGGATAGTCAACCCAAAAATAATTTCTGATCTCACGGCTTTCTAAAACTGTATGACTTTCCACTTCTGTGGAACACAAAAGAAGATATTTTTAAGAATGCTGGTGACCAAACCGCTTTGGATCCCATTGACTTTCATAGTATGGACTAAACGAAAACTGAAACTGCTTGGTTACCAACATTCTTCAACATATCTTTTGTGTTCCACAGAAGAAAGTAAGTCGGGTTTGGAATTTTCATTTTTGGGTAGACAATCTCTAAATAATACTTTATCTTCAATATTAACAACAGAGGTTTGCAATGACTTAAGGGTGAATAAATGATCAAAAATTTAATTTTTGGGTGGACTATCCCTTTAAAACAGAGCAGTGAACATTCTTAAAAAAATATCATTCTATGTTCTACAGAAGAAACAAAGTCATACAGGTTTCATACAACATAGTGAGTACAAATTTACAGTTTTAATTGGTGCATTTGTTTCTTTGATTGCTCAGATCATAAATGAGTTCTGCAGACTGTCAAGGAGTGTCTGAGTGATTTGGTCGTGATGTGTAGCCATCAGCTTCGATTTCTGCTGTACAATTCAAAGGCTCCTTTAAAATGTCAAAAGTGCAGTTGCCTCGGTTTTGGATGGCGAACCAGTTGCTAATGGTAATAACTTTCGGGTGAGTCATGAACTGAATGCGGTGTGCCAGTGATGCACCTACAATCACTACTGATTTAACAGGCACAAACACTTGCGTATGTATTCACACTCGCACGCAGCTGGCGACCTGTAGTTCACCCTGGCTCACTGTACACATCCTTTTCCCTATTGTCCGGCATGTTTGCTCTTTGGGAGAGGGAACCAGAGTGAACATGACATCAGTGGATTATGAAAGAAGGGAGGGGAATATCAAAACATAGGCTGTAAGAAAATCGTAGGACATTTAAAAGAAAGCTTGGAAAGAAAGTTGTTGCCTTTCAGCCATCACAACAAAATGTCGCGTGATTCATAGAGAGGAATGAACAATAAGTGCTTTGTGAGGTTCACTAGGTTTTACTTTGCATATAGGTTTCTTACTTCTGACCTTAAGGTCATTTTCAACAATAATACTAACATGAAACTTATTTTTCTTCTTCTCATGATAGTAATAATAATAATAATAAAATAAATATACAAAAATTATGATTTATATATATATATATATATATATATATATATATACACTACCGTTCAAAAGTTTGGGGTCAGTAAGACTTGTAATAGTCTTTAAAGTAGTCTCTTATGCTCATCAAGGCTGCATTTATTTGATTAAAAAAAAAAAAAAAAAAAAACAGTAATATTGCAAAATGTTTTTACAATATAAAATAATGTTTTTTATTTTAACATACTTTAAAATAGAATTTATTCCTGTGATGAAAAGCTGAATTTTTATCAGCTGTTACTCCAGTCTTAAGTGTCACATGATCCTTCAGAAATCATTCTAATATGCGGATTTATTATTAGAATGATCAATGTTGGATAATATCAACAGTTGTGCTGCCAAATATTTTTTGGAACCTGTAATTTTTTTTTCAGGATTCTTTCATGAATAACAAGTTTAAAAAGTACAGTGTTTATTCAAAATATAAATATTTTATAACAATGTAAATTATTTATTATTAACTTTTAATAAACTTTTAATTATTAACTTAATACATCCTTGGTGAATAAAAGTATTAATTTCTTAAAAAAAAAAAAAAAGAAAGGAACAATAAAAATGTACTGACCCCAAACTTTTGAACGGTAGTATATATATAAATGATGATAAATGAAAATGTAAAGCTGGTTTGAAACAATATAAATATAAATAAAAGTGGCTTGAGAGATACAGTTTATTATATACTTTCATTCAAAAGTTTATTTTCATGGTATTTAAAAAAAAGATCTCTCATATTCACCAAGGCTGCATTAAAAATTAAATAAATAAATTATAATAACATTTTTTGTAATTTATTTCTGTAATGTAAAGCTGATTTTTTAGCATCTATTACTCCAGTCTTCAGGAATCATTCTGATTTTCTTAAGAAACATTTCTTAATATTAGTGGTGAAAATGTTTTTGTGTGAACTATGATTATTTTGTTAACAGTTTATTTATTTAGATTTTTAGTGGGGTTGTTTTTATTTTATTTTTTAAATTAAAGCATTCTTGCTGAAGTAAAGTTTTAATTTATTTAAAAACAAAAACTTAAAAAAAAAATCATATAATATAACCAAATGTTTTGTCAGCAAACCTCCACAACCCTAATTAAATCTAAATTTATAATGGTTGCAATATAAGTTCATTTAAAATCGTTATTTTAAAACGTCACAGACCATTAGACTTATAGTGCCACTCAATGGACATTTTCGAAACAAAATCTTAAAAAAAAAAGTATAATATAACCAAATGTTTTTGTCAGCAAACCTCCACAACACTAATTAAATCTAAATTTAAAACGGTTGGCAATATAAGCTAAAATTCCATCCCAAACCTGATTTTTTGTGCTGCCTGGTCTCATGACGAAAACGTGCCCGTGGGAGCTTTTTTGCAAGACATATGTACCAATAAGTATATTACTGCAGTTTCCAACAGAAATGAACACTAGAGGCGGTAAAACAATGAGCACTTGTAATCGTTTTTATACACAGTTATGATTACATCTCCATATGTTTTGCTTTTCGGATGTAATAAGCTTGCTCGGTAGCTTAGCCAGCGCAGAATTGGACTTGGGATGCGGAATCCTTCAGTACAAATCCTGTGAAAAAACATGACTTGAGATGAAATATGAGAGATCGAAAAAGTTCCCAGAGGTACGTCTTCATCATGAGACCATGTTATTTTTGTGTGTGTGTGTTTAAGTATTTTAACCAGCACCACAACATTAGCGTAACCAGTTGTACTTGAGGCTGACTATTTGTTTATTTGGCTAATGGCACATGAGCTGTGTGTTCAGGAAACCTGATTGGAAACAGTCATTATTCTATCAGCCATGCCATTGCGGTGCTAGCAATGCTGAAATCACAAACGCCACCTTTAAAGACATCAGATATGTTCAATAAAAATCAGTCCACTTCCACGCCTCTGTTGAGCAACGACTCGGGTGGTAATTTAATCTATCCGTTGTTTGGGCTAGACTCTAAACTTAGGGTGGATATAGAGAGAGGAGGAGGAAGAGGGGGAAAAGTACACAAGAAAGAGTAAATGTATCAGCGAGAGGAGTGGAAAAGAGACCCAGGAGCGGTAGAGGAGTAAAAGACTAAGAAGGAGGGGTCGGAGGGTGTATGAAAGACTGAAAGTTGCTGTTCTTGTATGTCTGGAGGAAAAAAAAAGCACTGGCTGCCTTTATGGTGACGTAATGTGATTATGGTATTATCAGTAATCTTGTGATGATCTTGTGGAATTTTAAATGCTGTGACATCCGTGTCGCACAGATGTACACAGAGTCCAGAATGAACACTTTGCCACACCTGCCAAAGGTGAAAATTCAGCTGGCAAAATATCAGCCATAAAGTAATTATGCAGTTATTTTTGTCCCTTGCATATTTGTGACACTGGAGAAAAACTTTAGGCATTCTGGATAAACTAGATTTTCCACTAACATTTTCTTCTGTTGTCTTAAATCAGATGTTTTTTTTTATCAGATCACATGTTTATTCAATAAATCAGTTGATCCATATCACAAAAACTGTATGATTAGTTCATCAATTGAATTGATTTGCTTCTTAAGGTGAACTTAATGACTCAGCGTTCTGGTTTCAGTGGAACTGCCCACTCGAGAAGAAGATTATATGTGAGTTATGACTTTAATAAAGTCCACAAGTTATATGAACCACGTTTAAGATCCTTTCATGTTGCTTTTGTTTCCTTTTTGAAATCTGGCACATACAGTCCTTAGTTTTCCATGGTTTAGAACAACATGAGTTTGAGTAAATGACAGGATGTCTTTAAAAATCGTCATAAGGTAGTAGAAATGTGCTGTATTTAAGAACAAAGATGCATGTTTGATAAGCATTTTATACAGTGCAATGACAGTTTTGTTGCTAGGAAACAAAACGGTGAACTTTGACCTTTCCGATCGCTCCAGTCTCAACGTCTACATTCTCTTTTCTACAGTCAGCTCACTTTCTCTCATTGTAAATGCTTGCACACAAAGGTGTGGAACAGGTAATAGCAGCCTTATCTCTGCCTGTTGGCAGACTGTGTCTTTGTGACGTGTACATTCATGGACAATTTATTTGCAGAGTATTACTGACTTTTAGTGTTTGCTGCAAACAAGAATACTAGAAAGCGACAGAAGCCATTTGACTCGAGAGGAAAAGGTTTTGTATGTGTGCTTCACAATGCATTCCTATTAGAATGGGAATAAAGGAAAGGATGGAAGAGAAACCACTCCAGATGATTTCAAAACACTGTTATGTAATACGTGATAACCATAGAGACCGAGGGATAGAAAGGAAGAGGGAGGTAAAATGAGAACTAAACAGACTCTTGGAGTGAACGTTCACCGAAAGCAGTTCCCAGCCCATCGCTCACTTTGCATAAACTCCCTGTAACTGAAACTTAAACACTGAGGTTGCGACTGAGGTTGCGACTGAGGTTTTTTTTTTGTGAAATGTGAAATGGCCTGTTCAGCTTTTATGATGAGAATTCTCTCATATGCTAGAAGTTTATTGCAGTTGTAAACTGTGGTATGATATCAGATAACAGGCATATTTACACTGCAAAAAAGTTGTTACATATGCTAGAAATTCTGGTAACATATAATTAACTGGTTTTATTAAAGTCAAAAATATTTTATGACTGAATAACCTGACGGTTACCCCAATAATAGTATTTTTTTAAAGGTCACATAAGGTAGAATAAGCACCTTATAGCAAGAAATAAGATTTTTATCTGGCAGATGATAAACACACCGGATAAAACTGCATAGAATTACATTGTGGGAGAGACCTGAGTCATTAGAGTTGAGCCGGATACTCGGCTGAAACGAGTATCCGGCACGGATAAAGCACTTTTGCCGAGTACGAGTATCATACGAGTAATACGAGTCAATATCTGTGCTCGGATTGAATAAAAATTCTCATTGGGTAGTTTACTGTGTCTGCGTTCTGTGATAGGCTAGTCACAGGGCCCCTCCCCTACACACATACTAGAGATGCGCGGATGAGCTTAAACGTCACCGGAATCCGCAGCTCCAAATAAATGATCCGCCCGCCACCCACCCGCACCTGTATTTTTCTCTGATTTAGATAACCGCACCCGACCCGCACCCGATCGTCATTTACAATTATTCTAATTCTTAGTTTTGCATGATGATATGATGAATGTGATGAACACTTATAAGCTTAATCACTCGTGCTTTTAAGCCAAATCCACGCTAAAAAGAATAACGTTAACTGATATCTGGACGTGACGTATTGTTTTCGGTATAATGTACTGATTCAAATTAGTAATCAATAATAATTTTTATTTTAATACTCGGCGTGCCTCTCTTGACATGCTCTCGCGTATGAACAGGCAGCAAATGTGGTGCTGGCGCGGACGGCGCGGGCGCGGGCGCATCAGGCGCATCAGGTGCAATGATAAAACATATTTCAAAGGAAGCCGGCGCTAGGGTCCTTACCGTCTTTGCTGGGTGTTTTGAGCGAATATTTGCATTTATTCACATACGATTTAGTTACAAATGGTGGCCTGTCATGATTTTGGCTAATGCAGGACACTACTGAATGATGCGCATCAGAGGGGATTAGAAGTGGGTGCGCAGAGCCGACTGATAAAGAAATGGGTATACGCGGGTTATACACACCACTGCATATTAACCTACTCGAGTATTTAAAACATATGTTAGAAAATACAGTTAATATTTGCGTCATTATTGATTTTTCTCATCCACCCGCGAACCACCCGCAAATAATCAGAATGCATTTTTTTATTACCCGACCGCAGCGCCCGCGGATATAACCGCCATCCGCGCATCACTAACACATACAGATTTATTGTGTTGCTGTGTCCCGCTCTGCTCACACACACACACAGAACACTGAGAAGAGAAGAGAACAGCCAGTAGAGTTTTGGTAAACGTGGGGTTTGTTCAGACGTGGTGCTTGGTAAAAGCGACTCGCGTCTCTGCCTGTCGGAGAATTTATTTTTCTTTTTTAAACCGTCAGCTGGCTCTGACCAGTTTTTTTACTTCACGCACTGAGTGTCTGACACTTTCTTTCTGTATTTCATAAATAAATAAATAAATAAAAAAACCACACTGCTCAAGGTTAAAAAAAGAAAGTTATGTTGAAATGAAAACTCTTGTTCATTACATTTTACTTCATAATTGCAACCGCATGTGTTGTATTCATTGTTGCAAAACTTATTCTGTATATAGTTCGTTTGTTATCATGATCAAAACCACTGATCTGAAGCTCAATGCTGATGCTGTCATGTAAATAGTTTTCTAATCAGCAATAAATATAACAATTTCTGATCAACCCATATCAATTGCATGCTTAAAATAACATACCGGTTAAAGCCCCGCCCATTTCAATACAACATGACCCACTTCCAGGTTAAATCCCACCCACTTCCGGGTTAGGCCCCGCCCACTCCGAGTACAGATACAGATACAGATAATTCATATGGTTAACAGATACAGATACAGATACAGATAATGCTGTACTCGCTCATCCCTATGAGTCATATCTAGAGACTTATGGGTGGGCTCTTTTGACTTCTTGTGTGAAAGCAGCTGCTTAGCACATCCAGCACCTTAGCAACCAGATAACAATGTGGTAAAAACCAATCAGCAAACCATAAAATGCCCTGGTGGCCATTCATAGCATTGCACAAGCACTACTGCACTACTCACATTCAATGTAACAACATTATCATTTATTTAATGAGATAGTTCACCAAAAATGAAAATTCTGTCTTTAATTACTCACCATCATGTTGTTCCAAACCGTAAGACCTTGGTTCATCTATGGAACACAAATTAAGATATTTTGGATAAAATCTGAGAGCTTTCTGACCCTGCATAGACAGCAGCGCAACTACCATGTTCAAGGCCCAGAAAGGTAGTAAGGACTTTCTTAAAATAGTCTATGAGAAAATAACAACTTTATTTAGCAATTTCCAAGATTTGCGTCTGTTACCAGTGTTGGCAGGTCCGCAGTTTTCCTGTGGAATTGGGCTACTTGTACACTATTGCCATGGGTTGTTTTTGATGTCCGCAGGTTGAAGCCGTCATATATATTTAGGTTGAAGCCGTCATATTTAGCCCCTGCGAATTTACCAGGGGAACCTCAATAAAAAGTGCATTTTATCCCCCGGAACGTGATTTTTAATGGGGGACGCCCCTTGAAACACGATTGAATAGTTTTGGGCTAGTTTTGAGTAGCAATTGGGCGTGTTTTGTTACAACCCTGTCTGTTACGTTGCTGTGTATTCAGGGTCAGAAAGCTCTCTGATTGCATCAGAAATATCGTAGATGAACGAAGGTCTTGCAGGTTTGGAATGGCATGAAAGTGAGTAATTAATGACAGAATTTTCATTTTTGGGTGAATTATCCTTTTAATTGACCGTACATGTACATCGCAGGTAGAGTTTTGAGGACATTATACTATGAACTACAAACAAAAAAAATAGTACTTTAAATAATAGAGCAATATACATATATTTTAGAAGTAAAAAATATACTATCCAGTGGCATAATCAACCAGATTCTGTGTTTTTAGATACAGCACCATTCCATGGACAATCCAAAACTGGATTTATAGTTTATCCATCTTTATATCCATATTTACAGTATACTTGTGATATATATAGCAAATCACAGCTGCCTGATTGCTTGTATTGTTGCACAATGCAAACCATATTATTGCCCAGCTGTAAACTGCTCAGTGTGACTATAAGGCATTAAATGAGAAGTTCACTTCCAGAGCAAAAATGTACAGATAATTTACTCACCCTGTTGTATTCCAAGATGTTTATGCCTTTCTTTCTGCAGTCGTAAAAAACTTGTTTTTTGAGGAAAACATTTCAGAAATTCTATCCATAGAGTAGAGTTCTGTGGTGCCATGAGTTTGAACGTCCAAAATGCAGTTTCAATGCAGCTTTAAAGGGTTCTAAATGATCCCAGCTGAGGAAGAAGGGTCTTATCTAGCGAAACAATCGGTTATTTTCTTAAAAAAAAAAAAAAAAAGTATATATTTTTTAACCTCAAATGCTCATCTTGTGTAGCTCTGCGATGGTCAATTTTGAAGTTGGAGGAGAAAATGAGATGGGAGTTTTTCAACATACCCTAACTGTACTGACCCAGATTACACACATCCGCATCGCAGAGCTACACAAGATGAGCATTTGAGGTTAAAAAGTATATACATTTTTCTTTTTTTTTTAGAAAATGACAGATCATTAGATAAGACCCTTATTCTTTGGCTGGGATTGTTTAGAGCCATTTGAAGCTGCATTGAAACTGCATTTTGGAAGTTCAAACTTGTAGGTACCATTAAAGTGCACTATATGGAGATAATTCCAGAAATGTTTTCCTCAAAAAACATAATTTCTTTACGACTGAAGAAAGAAAGGCATGAACATCTTGGATGACAATAGGGTGAGTACATTATCTGTAAATTTTTGTTTTGGTAGTGAGCTTCTCCTTTAAAGTGATAGTTTATCCAAAAATGAATTTCTTTCTTCTGCTGAACACAAAAGAAGATATTTTGAAGAATATCGGTAACCAAACATTTTTTTTCAGTGGCGTATTTTTTTCAGTGGCTACCTTCAACTGTTTGGTAACCCATATTCTTCAAAACATCTTTTGTTTTCAGCAGAAGAAAGAAACTTAACAGGTTTGAAACGACATGAGGGTGAGTAAATGATGACAGAATTTTCGTTTTTGGGTGAGTTGTGTCTTAAGAAATTTTAAACACTAACTTCATCATTTTGTGTGAAGCTGTTTTGAACCAATGTGCATTGTGAAAAGCGCTGTAAAAATAATTTTGACTTTAGTCATGGTTTAGTGGTAGTTTGGATGTGTAACAGGTGTGTTGGATATGACAACTTCTGTTGTTTTTTTATTTTATTGAACTGTTTGCCAAAGCACATTTTTCTGGAGTAGTAATGTCATGTTTTGATCTGTAGGGGGAGCCGTGAAGCTACAATCTTAGTATGGGCCCTGAGGAGCTGCCTGACCTTATAGACACGGTATGGATTTGTGCATATGTGTGTCTGTTTGAGGAAAGAACCATGTGTGTGCCAATCATATGCCAATACTTTTGCATACTTGTACTCTTACAACACAGACTCATTATTTGTTTGTTCTATTACTTATTACACCCAGATGTCAAGCACTCCTCCTCCCTCTCCTCAAGCTGTATGTTCCTCATTCTCACCTCCTTACTGGTCTCCACCGATTTCCCCCAGTCCTCTGGCCGTGACCTTACGCTCTCCTGCCACTCGTCACCTGACTCAGCTCGACCCATGGAGGAGACACAGCTGGGAACCTGGAGCTGTAGCACAGGGATATCCTTCCAATGACACACGCAGGTGAAAACACATTTACCTTTTTTAACCACTATTAAGATGTGTACATCAACTGAATAAATAAGCTTTCCATTGATGTATGGTTTGTTTGGATAGGGCAGTATTTGGCCGAGATAGAGCTATTTTAAAATCAAAATACTGAGAAGACTGAAAAGTCTTTAAAAATTGTCCAAATTATGTTCTTAGCAACGCATATTATTAATCAGAAATTAAATTTTAATATATTTACGGTAGGAAATTCACAAAATATCTTCATGGAACGTGATCATGGATCTCATGATTTTTGGCATAAAAGAAAATTGATAATTCTGACCCATACAATGTATTGTTGGCTATTGCTACAAATATACCCGTGCTACTTAACATTATATAAATTATATAAATATACAAATTGTATGTAATATCAGATATATAATATAATTTAAAATTTAAATGTATTACATATTAATTATTCAAATATACTACTATATTTATTATTAGGTAAGTAATTTATTTATTCCTGTGATGCAAAGCTGAATTTTCAGCATCATTACTTCAGTCTTCAGTGTCACATGATCCTTCAGAAATCATTCTAATATGCTGATTTGCTGCTCAAGTAACATTTCTCATTATTATCAATGTTGAAAATAGTTGTGGTGCGTGATATTTTTGAGGAAAACGTGATACATTTTTCAAGATTTAATGAACAGAAAATTCAAAAGAACAGCATTTATTTGAAATGCAACTCTTTTTTAACAGCGTCATGTATCCTTACCAAGTTAAATTATTAATATCTTCAAAGCCCAAATTTGTTGTAAAACATAACCTACTGTTTTTGTCAGCAAACCCACACAACCTATTATGTATTTGTACTCACTAAAATTAATGGTTAAGCCTGCATACATATACACTTATATAGGCTTCCTGGTGTTTCCTTTTATTCCTATTCCATGCTGTTGCCGTATTATTCTTTCTCTCTCTCACACACATTCGTCCACGGCTGTGCTGATATAGGGCCTCTACTGTGTCACTCTGTGGACTATTATTGTGAGATCACTACCAGCCAGTGCCAATGTACTCAGTGAGAAGACAGAGACACACACACACACATAGACACAAACACACACAGACATACATAGGTCTCTCCAGTAAGGAACTAACATAACACTGCAGTGTGGGTTATTTTCAGGTTAGTTTTATCGATGTTGACGTCGAGGCACCCAAAGGAAGAGGAAAGAGTGAGCTTTCAAGTTTTCAAATCTATAATTCTATGAGTTTGTATATATGTGTGTGTTTATGTATGTGTAGATTTCTTTATGTTATTGCAGATGTCTTGTTGAACTTATAATTTGTGTTGCTTTGTAATGATAGTCTTCAGACAGCAGTACAAAAACAAGTCTGACCGCCAGTTACTTACCTTGTTGTTTCATGTCATGCAATAACAATGTATGTGTAGTTAAGTGTTCATTCTCTCTCTCTCTCTTTTCTTTTTTAGTGTGAGTCTTGAAGATCTAGACCCGGATGAGATGTCCTTAGTGATAAACGGTGCATTGAGATCAAAAAGAGCTCGTGAAACCCGCAGGTCTATCACTCGAGCCTCCTTGACGTCACTTACTGAGGAGGAAGTTGGAGCAGAGCATCAGGAACATCATCGGTCAGCGCTGGAGGTTAGAACACGCACACAGAGCCTCTGTGAACTGCATTACAATGTATTGTATACTTACAGTGGGTAGCCACCTTTTAAGTCAGCATTCTTGATGACTCCTGAGATCAAGATCTATGCTCTTAAAAATAAAGGTGCTTCACGATGCCATAGAAGAACCTTTTTTGTCTAAATGGTTCCATAAAGAACCTTTTACATCTGAAGAACCTTTCTGTTTCACAAAAGGTTCTTTGTGGTGAAAGAAGGTTCTACAGATTATAAAAAGGTAAGAAAGAAATGGTTCTTTAAAGAACCTTTGACCGAATGGTTCTTCGTGGAACCAAAAGTGTTTCTTCTATGGCATCGTTGTGAAGAACCTTTTAAAGCACCTTTATTTTTAACGATGTAGCAGCGAGTTATTTCCCTGATCATTTGTTGAGAAAAGGACAAAAAAACAACAAATTGAAGGGTTTCAGGCACTATTTTTGTACCTTTTTACCAAGGGAAATGTGAAATGCCGTTTTATTTTCAGCAGAATAACACTACTAGTGCTCCACACAATATTGAACGTACAGTGCATTCCAGTAAATTTAGACTTGATATTCTCAGGTCTTGTCCACCTCAACAGGTTTTCGTATGAAAACACATCTGTCCATTTTGGCCTTCCGTCCACATTGAGATGGCATTTTTTTCC
The DNA here is from genome assembly GCF_022985175.1 of Labeo rohita. NCBI lineage: Eukaryota > Metazoa > Chordata > Actinopteri > Cypriniformes > Cyprinidae > Labeo > Labeo rohita. Next base: position 24,435,812 of record NC_066887.1, read on the forward strand.
CAAGGAAAATAGCTTTTTGAAAACTCTTTTTGAAGTGGATAAATCTAAAAATGCTGTTTTTGTGTTGTAGTGTGAACTGTGAAAATGAAGGCTTTTGAAAATGATGACGCATTAGTCATGTGACACATATTATAAAGATAGATATCTGTTTATACCAGCATTGTGCCTATTATGACCTTTGTCTTTTCACGCTATTACTACACTTTTTATATTAAAGTCCTAAAAATCTTGCGATTGCTGTTTGCAGCAAAAGATGAGGGCAGTGGCGTTTTAGATTAAACATATGATAAATTGTAAGTAACTGTTACCTGGACGTGTCAGTGAATGGTGAAATATTTTTGTAAATAAAATAATTCTGCCAGAAGAATTGCATGAAACTTATTATTTTTGTTCTGCCTGTATCATCTCAGTGAGCATTTATGAGGTTTTGTGCAGTGCACAGTAAAGCGAATTTAACGATTTCCGAACTTTTGGAAAACGCTTGAAAACGATAGTGTGGATGGAGAGCATTTCAAAACAAAAACGCTGTTTTTAATTGCATCTAGATTAATGTAGACATAGCCTTGTATCCATTCTTACACTACTGTTCAAAAGTTTATGGTCAGTAAGATTTATTTGTGACCCTGGAACACAAAACCAGTCATATGTCGCTCGGGTATATTTGTAGCAATAGCCAACAATACACTGAATGGGTCAAAATGATTGATTTTTCTTATATGCCAAAAATTATTAACATATTAAGTAAAGATCATGTCCCATAAAGATATTTTGTAAATTTTCTACCATAAATATATCGAAACTTAATTTTTGATCAGTAATATGCATTGCTAAGAACTTCATTTGGACAACTTTAAAGGTGATTTTCTCAATATTTAGATTTTTTTTTGCATGCTCAGATTCCAGATTTTCAAGTAGTTATATCTCGGCCAAATTTTGTCCTATCCTAACAAACCATACATCAGTGGAAAGTTTGCTAAATTGGAACAACTATTTTTGTACTTAATGTACTTTAATTGTGTGGAAGTAGTACTGAAGTCCAACAAAAGCTATACTTGCGTATATATTTAAATTGTGCTAAAGTGGAACTATTACAAGTATACTGTAAGCAGAACTGTTTTCAACATTGAGAAGTATTGTTTCGTGAACAACCAAATTAGCATCTTAGAATGATTTCTAAAAGAATCATGACTCTGAAGAAGCTCGCCGACCTTAAACATTTAAACAGTAATGTATATGAAATCATTTAGTTTTAATTAGATAACTGCTTTGTAAATTTCTCCCTCAGGAGCAGTCCAATCAGATGCATGGCTGCAGTGCCTCCGCCCCCAGCCTGTATATGATGCAGCAGATGCCTCGAAGCTCCGCCCCTCGCCCGCGCTCCTACTGCCATGGTCAGCTGAGTGTGTTTGGGGTTTCTAGATTGTTCACAAATGAATTCAAATGAAACCATTTATGTTTTATATTTCCTGTGTGGTTCTTTCCCTCACTTTTTTGGTTTGTGTTTTGATGTTATGTTTATTATATAGTTTCCCCCCAAAAAATAAATGTTGAAAAAATAACTCTCTGTGAGAGTTTCACCTTGCTCCGAAAGTAAAACTGACATTAAGGAAGACTGCATTACGTAAGTTCTATTTCCTCAAATCAATGGGAACATTTTTCTTATCTTGTTTGATCTAGAGAGTGTTTCGTACAACCAGATTGGAGGATCAACTCACAGGTGTGTCTCAGTCCTGGCCTGTTTCAATCCTAAATATCCAATAACGTATTACATTTTAAATATCTATATTTTTAATACAATAATTTTCTTTCTTATACAGTATAGACAGTGACTCTGCTCTGAGCTGGGACGTAGATAGAGGCCAAATAAAGGCTGAGGGCCGTGGAAACAAAGAGGAAGCATCAGGAAATCGTCTGGAGCGAACACTGAGCTTCCTGCGTAAGATGACTGCTAACCATAAGGTAGGGGCTCAGCTTCCTGCCCACTCTTTGTGTGTTCAGTGTGTCAAAAGGCAAACGGACGTTGGCGTAAAGTGTCATTTCTGGTTGTTTATGTTAATCTGTCATCAGAAGTGAAGTGTTACCAGTTACATACAGCGTATCGATAGTTTTAGTTAAGGAGAGAGGGGGAAGTATAGTAAATCTGGACAGTAGTGTCATTCCAGTCCAATAGAGGGCAGAGTGAGACAGTCCTGCTCAGCAGGCGCCTGGATAATTATGAAAAAAACCCTGTGTCTACCTCCTCCACTTGTTCTCTGTAAAATTTCAGTTTCTGATGTTATTATTAGTTCTCAAGCTAATATTACTAGCTCTATACTTTCATTAAGCTCCCAGCTGAAATTCAACATCTTGGTTCGTGCTCAGAATCAGACTCCAGCTTGTTATGAATCATAAGAACCCTGCAAACACTGACTCACTGTTGATAACTTAGCAGTCAGCCCCAAAATTTATCAGAAAGTGCCATAGAGTTTGCAGGTTTGACATCTTATCAAAGCTGTAATCATTTCTTTTATTAAATTCAGAAAAGTTCCAGTAGTTCCATGCCTTTTAGTGTTTGAGAGACAGCCTTTCTTCTCTGAAACAAAAGATATTTTGAAGAATGTTGGTTATAGTTTTGGTTACTATTGACTTCTATTGTATGGACAAAAAAGCAGAGACATTTCTTAAAATATCTTGTTTTATGCCCCACAAAAGAGAAAGTCTTACAGATTTGGAATGACATGAGGGTTAGTAAATGATGACAGAATTGTCATTTTTGTGTGAACTGTCCCTTTAAGTTTTAATTAATTCAAGTGATCTATGGGCTTGTTTAAGAAACACTCATTGAGCCATCAGAAAGTACTGAACAGCATTAGTTTATGTGATTTTGAGTGCAAGAGATGCAATATTATTGTGAAAACCCATATGACCGAATGAACAAAGCACCTTTTGTGGTTGTTTTAAGAATGGACGGCAGTCAAAATATTATCTTTGACCTAGTTCACTACTATGTTACATGAGGAAGCAGGATTTTATGGTTGAGTGATGACAGGTCTGAAGTTGACATTGTTTTTGAGTCAGTATCACAGTGCTTGTGAAACAAAGTCCTCGTTTACTCGCATTAGTGTTAGTCATGTTCTTGGACTGTCAAATCTTTAGAAGTCAGTTTTAGAGTAAAAAATAAAAAGGCAATTATGTGAACTTTAACTACTGTTATATTGCGAAATACTATTAGCATCATTACTCCAGTCTTCAGTGTCACATGATCCTTCATAATTAATCATTCTAATATGCTAATTCATTATCAATGTTGAAAACATTTGAGCTGCCTAATATTTTTTTCCAGGTTTCTTTGATGAATAAAAAGTTAAAAAGAACAGCATTTATTTAAAATAGAATCTTTTTGAACAATATATACTTATTACACATATTTTCATTATTTCTTTGTTTGAAAGAAATTAATACTTTTATTCAGCAAGGATGTGTTAAACTGATCAAAAGTGATAGCGAAGACTTTTTTTTTTTTTTAAGATTTACATTTTGAGTAAATGCTGTTCTTTTAAAGTTTTTATCCATTAAAGAATCCTGAAAAAAGTATCACAGGTTCCAAAAAACATTTGGCAGCACAACTGTTGACAACATAAATAATTCTAATAATAAATCAGCATATTAGAATGATTTCTAAACAATTATGTGACACAGACTGGAGTAATGGCTGATGGAAATTCAGTTGTGCATCACAGGAATAAATTATATTTTAAAGTATACTAAAATAGAAAACATTATTTTATTTTGTATGAACCTTTCACAATATTTCAGTTTTGTTTCCGTATTTTTAATACATAAATGCAGCCTTGATCCTAAACTTTTTACTTTTAAACAGCAGTGAGTGTGTGTGTGTACACATATATATACATAAGGCTGTCAAACGATTAATCTGTGTGTAATTAATCTGTGTGTAATTATTAGGTATGTATATATAAACACCACACAAATTAATGTATATATTTATTTATATATATATATATATATATTAATATTAAATATATATATATATATATATATATATTAAAATATCATTATTGTTATTCAAATTATAAGAGCTGAAGTCACAGGTGTGGAAGAAAGATGCAATTACCTTCTTTATATTTGTTTATTTTTATGCTGACTTGTAAATTGGCTTTCATATAAACTTTCTCATGTGTCAGTTTAAACCAGTGTAAACTTATAAGGTCAAGACTCTTCACATTGACCGAATTATCATTTAAACACATACTCTTATCATCACAGCTAAAGGTCTGTTTGAATTGGAGGTCTTTCCATGACATCATGCCACTAAAAAATCACACACACGCTTTTTGTGTAGATCGTAAGGGAGCGTCGACAGAATTGGCACTCGCGATTAGTCGTCCACTTTAGGGAATAAGATTTTCATGCCAGGCCCGCAGGCTCCAACACAAACAGTCCAGCAAAAGATGGGAGGAGTTTTATGACACAGTCACTCTCTTTATAAAGCAAGCTGGACCGTTTGCTTAAATAGTCTTGTCTTGTTTTTAAATAGTTCTTTCAAATTTTATTTATAGTACAGTCTACAGTTTTCTCTAGATACAGTCTTTCTGAGGTTTTGTTAAAAATGTTCTTCTGCATTATATGGTTATGCATTTTTCACCCTTTGATAGATTATAACCATATGATCAGCTGGGAAGCACAGACCGATGTTCATGTGACTAGACTTCCTTGGAAGCGCGTTCTGCTTCTCTCTCTCTTTCAGTTCCAGACGCTTACATACGCGTACCCACACACAAACAATCACACACGGGTCCAGTCAGCTGTTTGAGGCCTGATCTGACCCCATACACACACAAGAAAGGAGCTTGTGAAAGGACAGACCACAGGCACAAACTCAAAGCAGCATGACCGGGTTTGTTTTTAACTCTGTCAGCCTTTAGGAATTAATTCTTTACCACTGAGAAACAATTTAGACAGAGGTTTAATTACAAGTGTGTTGTGTGTGAGGTAAAAAGTAACCCTTACAAAGAAATACCATTTTACTGTGGTTTTGTGGATATAGTGGATTTTCCTTCATTATTAAAAACTTTTAAAATGCTTTCCATCAAAATGCATACCACCACAGTACAGGGATGTGTGTGTGTGATGATTATTAGCTGCAAAGTAAACAGTCTGGCAGAGTCATCTCATCGTCTGGCCCATTTCCTCCTCCCATTATCTTAAACTCTCAGCCGTCCCCTCTGTTTTCTTTGTATCCTTCAGTTGCTCTTTATGTCGCCACACTTTCTCTTTACTGGGCCCCTTCGCATTTACGTCTTAACAGATGAGCATTAAGCATTACGCATTACAAACTTCCTTTCTTACCACTGTGCCATAAAATGCATTTCATAAAGTGGGAAATACCCAGATAGTGGAGACCAACACCTGCTCTTGAAATATTACTGTCAGGATTTTTTATTGGCAGCAGTTTTTCAACAACTGTGTCTTCACTCACCGTTGGCCATTTGCTGCACTGCTTACTCCAATCTGTTGGGAGACTCATAAAGCCACAGAGGGGCCCGTAGGGTGGAGCACTGGGCCTTTTTTGAGGTTATAAAGCACTGTTTTTGCAATTGCACTACAAGAGCAAACATCTGTGAAACATGTGTCAGCCGGAGCCCCTCCCACACCCCTGCTGACAGACTGGGATATGCAGTGTTTTGAAATGGAAAAGTGAATGAGATGTTAAAATAAGGATGTGCAATTATTGCATAAAGTCTGTTATTTTGACTTTTTTTTTTATTATTTTTTTATTTTTTCATTTGTAAAATTATATATATAGATAGATAGATAGATAGATATAGAGAGATAGATGAGAGTGGGGTAAGATGAGCCAGTTTACTTATGTGAAAATAAATAAAAAAAGTTTTCCTGTGGCTCAATTTGCTCCAGGTTAATGCTAAGTTAACCCAGTAAGTCAGTATAGGTAAGATAAACATCATCTGGGTGTAAACTGACCATCTGACTGAATCTGATTCAAACCCATCTGAAATTTGAAAGATCATTTACCTCTTTTAAAAACTAACTTAATAATCAAATTTCATTTTACAAACAGTCATATTTTTTTTTCTTAAAGCTAACTTAAACAAAATAAAGCCAATCAAATTAAGTTTCATTTTCAATCTTTAAATTACATTTTTGAAACAATATGTTGAAAACCAAAGTTTTAACCTTCCCAAAAACAGACTAAACAGAGAGTTTGTTGAGTAAAATTAAATATATATGTTATACATTTATCAGTTATGGTAGGGTAGGTTAAAGTGCTGGCTCAACTTACCCCACAGCATTTGGAAAAAAACTAGCTAGCTTACTAATTCAGGCTAATATTTAGCTAAATGATTTGCATAGTTTTATATGTTGTTAAATCACCTATATGCATCATAAATATTTTTAAAGATGGATAAATTTGCTTTGATGTAACAGCCATCTGTTATGCTAAAATTTTACTTTGACAAGTCAAAAACAGTTTTTAAAGTAAATGGGTGCCTTCCACTCCTCCTATGTGTTTCTCCTATTTCACAGTCTGGCAGAAATGATGTGTGATGCCAAAATACATGGTCACATGAAAGTAAAAATGTACAGTGACCAAGATACAGGAGGTGACTCAACTTACCCCACCTCACACACACTAATAAATATTACAAATAAATATTTGTATTTATAGATGTGTGTGTGTATATGTATATGTATATATATATATATATATATATATATATATAGTTTTTTTTAAATAAACATAAATTCATGTCCCGGACACATTTTTTAAAATAAACATTACTTACACTAAAAAAAAACTATTTGAAACAATATTCTGTTTATTAAAGCCATGTATGAATCTCATCGAGTTCATGTTTTTAAGCATTTTACACTTATTAAAATAATAACTCAAGTCAGTAACAATTTAAACATTATATTTTTTTCGTGAACTTATGTTCAGCTATTCTTTTTAATATTTAACTACATTTAACTTGTTGAGTTTTTCGATAATCAGTCATCAAAGCTCGGTAAATGTTGGTCACAGACACAGAGATTTGCTTTAAATTTCACCAAGCTGATTACTCACTAAAAACTTCCACAGATCATGTTTTCAGGCCATGTTTACTTCCTTTTTTTATTAGTCTTCCCATTAATGCTGTTATATCGTTCATTCAGATTGATTCGCGAATGTGTAACCAAACTCACCACATGTTTTAGGGCATCTGTTAAAACTCAGTGGGTTTAGGGAAGACGAGAGAGACGTGGACCTCCGTTGTAATTTTACCTATTGGTGTCACTGTTGGATAGTGTTTCTATTACACTTTTTAATGTAATATTTTGTTGTTTTATTTTTGTACTACAATTTTTTTTTCTTATCCAAAATTTTGAGGAGACACTGCCTCCCTTGCCTTCTAGGAGGAAACACCTCTGATATGTACATATAATATATGTGTTACACATATTATGCAGGTATATTAGAATTTTTAATGATTTTTTTTTTAATTGACAGAACAAAATTTAACACTTTATGATTGATGCTACATCTCACTTAGTCAAAATTAAAAATACTGTCATGAATACAAATGTGCACACACACACATTTACCTTAAGGCATCACGTTGTGTTGTGTGACACAATCTGTGCTGAATGACAGGCCTCGTGGGCTTCAGCCTCCAGAACCTGGTCATTATCTCTGCAGAAACACACACTGTCCTCACTGTAACTCCTACTGTCATAAACACACACACAGAAAAACACATTTTCCTGTCTGCCGCAGAAAGCAGCTCTGAAGAGAGCCTCCTCTATAGAGTGGTAACCCACAGCAACGCTCCCTCTCTCTCTTTTTCTCTTTCATTCTCTCTCTTTCTATCCATCTATTTCAGTGTAGAGTCATGGCCACAGCTAACACCCACTATCATTGTATCCACAGATTCAGTGTAATGCAAATTAATGCAAAATGTGCTCAACACATAAATGAGCTCTATTTCTTAGATTATTTAATCTATAGTTATGTAAAATCACAAAGAACCTGTCTGCTCTGTTTAATTATCAACGTTGTCTTACATGTTTCTCTTAAAATAGGATCAAATTCTTGAATCGAAAACAAATGTATAGCATTGATGAGATCATTTGGCTTTAGAGAAATTTGATGAGAAATATTTCAGTTCATATTGAAATGTCTGACTTTTGATTGCAGACTTTGGTGTCATTTGAGCTCAATTTTAGGTTTTGGCTTTTACTCGGGAGCAAAAGCTGATAAATAGAAGACTAGTTTTCAGTTTTCAGTTTGTTTTTCATTCTAATGTAATTCCGGAACAAATTTTCATTAAAAAAAATACATATCTTACATAAAAATTGCTTCTGTTGTATTTAAACTATTATTATTATTATTATTATTATTATTAACTTTATATTTCTTTTAAAAACAATGGCAAAAAAATAACTGAAAACAAATAGCAAAAAAAGGGAAAATATCAAAAGTGAGAATTCAAATTTATTAATTAATTTATTTTCCAAATACATCGAAAGTAATTATGAAAATGCAAAAAAAAAAAGGTTAGATATAATTGTAAAAAAAAATATCAGAAGTGAGATATAATTTTAAATACTGGAATTAATTTATGTATTATTTGTTTATTTATTTATTTAAGTAATTGTGAAAAGGCAAGAATAGCTAAATTGAAATATTTTTTTTTTCAAAAGTTAGAATTAGCGAAAAAAAAAAGTGTAATAAGCATATTAGATAAATATAGAAATTGTGTGAAATTTACTTATTTAATTGTTTATTTATTTATTTCCAAATGCCTTAAAAGTAATTGTGAAAAGAAAAAAAAAACTAAATTAAAACAGATTTTCCCCCTAAAAGTTAGAGATAATAAAAAAGAAAGAAGAAAAAAAGAAAAAATATATCAGAAGTCAGACACATGTTAAAATGTGAAACTTATTTATTTCAAATGCTTTAAAAGGTATTGTGAAAAGGCAAAAATAGTTCAAATGAAACTGATTTTTTTTTTTCAAAAGTTATAAATATAATGTAAAAAAGTGAAAAAAACAGCAAAAAGAAAACAGAAGTCAGATATAATTTAAAAAGTGAAATTAATTAATTAACTTAATTGAAACAGAATAAATTTAAAAAGGAAAAAAGCAAACAAAAAAGAAAGAAAAAATATGAAGAGTGATATATTTTAAAATGTGAATATTTATTTATTTATTTATTAATTTTCAAGTGCATTGAAAGTAATTGTGAAAAGGCCAAAATAGCTCAAATGAAACAGATTTTTTTTTCAGAAGTTATAAATATAATGTAAAAAATGAAAAAACAAAAAACAAAAACAGAAGTCAGATGTAATTTTAAAACGTGAAATTAATTAATTAACTTATTTATTCATTTGTATTTATTTATTTATTTCCAAATGTATTGAAAGTACGTGTGTACTTGTGTAAAATAGCTAAACACACACACTTTTCAAAATAATAATTTTGGAAAGTGAAAATTTATTTATTTTCTGATGTAAAATGAAGGATGAATAATAACAAGCTCATTTATTAGATCTGTAGTCAGTGTACTTGTTGAACCGGCACTGATTACGAAGTGGCATCTCGCTTATTAGCATTTGTTAGCATAGCTTGCAGCAGACCGCTCCAGTAACATCAGCATTATCCGAGTACAGAGGCAGCCCTCCAATACTCACTGAAGGCAGAGTATTCATCATTATCGATTCGGTCAGGAGTGCTGCAGGGGCTGAAATCTGACTGCTAATAAACAACATAGCTGGTCCCATGCCACAGATTTGTTATTACCAACACAAGGAAGAAAGCTTGTGTGCATGAAATTAAAGGAATCGTGAGTAAGAGGGAGAGAGAGAGAACAAGTGTTGAAACACTTGTGTGGAAGTCCGCCCACAGTGCAATCTGTCCTTCCTCAGAGACAGTGAACCAAAGAGCGAGCAAGAGAGAATGGTGCTTCACTATTTAAGTTAAAGAGCTGGTGGATTTCACAGAAAGAGACGTCATATACTCATTTTCAACAGAATAGTGGTGGCGATGGGTGGAGGGATGGCTTTTTGAGAGCGAACTGTGATGTAACTGTCCACAAACAAACAGTACATTAAGGCTTTTGTTTGAGCCGGGCTATTTATTTCCAGAATTTATTTTAACTTACGTAATAAAGTCATTTTATGAAACCACTTTGTGCCGAAACAAACTGGCTTTGGTTTAACAGTCAGAACTTTTTTAATGTAGCCTATAACAAATAAAATTCATAGTATTTAATTACAAGCCATGTGTGTGTGTATATATATATACACACATTTATATATATATATACATTTTTAAAGAAGTCTCTTATACTCACCAAGCCTGCATTTATTTGATCCAAAGTACTATTTAAAATAACTGTTTTCTATTTGAATATATTTTGAAATGTAATTTATTCCTGTGATTTCAAAGCTGAATTTTTATCATTATTAGTCCAGTCACATGATCCTTCAGAAATCATTCAAATATTCTGATTTTCAAAAAACATTTATTATTCTTATTATTATGTTGAAAACAGCTGAGTGGAATTTTTTCAGGTTTCTTTGATGAATAAAAAGTTCAGAAGAACAGCATTTATCTGAAATAAAATCTTTTGTAACATTATAAATGTCCTTATAAGCACTTTCATCAATTTAAAGCATCCTTGCTAAAAAAAAGTATTAATTTCTATCAAAAAAATAAAAAAAACTGACTAAATACTGATAAATTTTACAAAAGCTTTTTATTTCAAATAATTGCTGAATCTTTCTGTTCATCAAGAATCCTAAATGTACTCAACTGTTTTAAATATTGATGATGATGATAATAATAATAATAAATGTTTCTTGAACAGCAGTTCAGCATATTAGAATGATTTCTAAAAGATCGTGTGACATTGAAGACTGGAGTAATGATGTTGAAAATTTAGTTTTGATCACAAGAATAAATTACATTTTAAAATATTTTCAAATAGATAGCAGTTACTAAAAATGGTAAAAATATTTCACAGTAATACTGCTTATGCTGTATTTTGGATCCAATAAATGCAGGATTGGTGAGCAGAGGAGAATTCTTAAAAAAAAACATTACAAATCTTACTGTTCAAAAATTTTTGACTTGTAGTGTGTATACTGTGTGTATATATAAATATATATATGCATATGTGTGTGTGTGTGTATAGCGTAATTGTTTGTATATTTATATATGTAAAATAATAGAAAACTGTTATATTTATTTTTTATAAATATGTTATGTAATATAAGATGTGTATAGAAATGTATATTCATTTTTATAGTAATATAAATTATAAATAACATTTATTTATTTATTTATTTTCGATGAGCTTTTAATTTTAGTCTTCAACTCTCTATCTCTGCTTATTTAACTCTCTTATCTGTTCCACAACCAGATTATGTAGACCAGATTATGTCGTCTGAGCTACAGTCAGTATTGTTTGATGAATCCAAAATGACTAGATGGGACAGTACATCTGTTGAAAGATTTGACCTGCTTTAATCTTGCTTTAATCTGCTGAGAGATTTCACTAGCTTTAAACCGTGCAACATATTTTAAAAAAAGAAATACGAAAAGGTGTTCGAGCAGTCTTTTGCATGCTTTTATGAATGTGCCCATACGATATAAAAAACCCCAAACCTTTGCCGCCCACTGTAAACTTTCCAGGCTCCCCTCATAACCCAGCCAAAGTCTAAGTACACTGTTGGCATGGCGACAGATGTGGCCAAGGCGGGAAAAGAATCTCCCCTCCTCTCCCTTCGGCTCTCTTCCCAAAAGAAAAAACGGCCACCATTTTCTGCCTTTCCCAGTACGCAGAGGTAATCTGCAGAGGTGTGTGCGAATACTGCAGCATGTTATATGTGCATAATAATTAAACTACCCATCCTTTCATTTTCATTTAAGGTAGTCACTAGTCTGATTTCACTCAAGGGTGCTTTTTGCTTGCATATACAGACCACAAGCTTTCCGAACATTAGTCTTAGTTCCTTCTAGGGTGTACAGCCCCCTCTGAGAAATGCTGAATAGGTGTTGGTGCTAAAAATGACATCATTGTTTGTTTGAAGGAGTTCAGCCACCGGATTTGAGAGTATGCACTGCTATGGTTGCTCTAGTACCATCATTACATCATGATAGATGGTGGCATCTGACTATTGTACTTAAACCACACAGATGTTTCCATCATATGAACTTGTGACAAGCCTAATATTAATATGCAGGTTTTTTTTAAAGGATATTGCATAAACTAAACCTGACTGGTATAACCATAAATAATGCTAATTCTATGGGTAGAGCACTGATAATTCTGTATTTAGAAATGTACATTGGTTTTAATGTAACTTGTTATTATTTTACACACCAAATCTAATGAATAATGTTTATGGTTTATTAAAATGCATTCTCAAGCTAAAACGATATAAATATGTAGTGATATGCTTTCAGAAAGGTCCATTTTACAGTTTAATTTGACATGACAACACTTGTGCTCAAGGTGGTTTACTACTGTAATTATTAGAATGGTCACAGATCAGCAATCTCCACGTAAAACTGATCGTACAGACCAAACCGCAAGTCATACAGACTTGAAACTTGGAGGGATGGTGGTACTCTTACTGGCGACAATGTGACCCAGACTCGCCCCAGTCGGCTACAGCTATAAAAAGTACGAAATCGCTCAAAACTCCTGAACCATCAGTCGCAAATTCAAGTGTCTTATGTTGTTGGAATCCTTTCGACTCACAATTTATAAAATGCCTATAACTCCTGAACGGAATGAGATAGCTCCACCAAACTCGGAACACACATGTAAGAGCTCAATCTGAGGTCACAGGGAAAAAATCACAGAGCTTTGCCACTTGGTGGCGCTATAAGAGAGAAAAAAATTAAAAAATGGCTATCACTGCGCAACCATTTGTCCTATCAACATTAAAACTGGTGTGCACGGTCTTGGTCCGAAGTGCCACAAGTGTCTGCAAGGACATTTGCGTATCTCAAAAAACATGGCCGCCATTGGCCGGCGAAATTTGAGCACTTGTTAGACAAGGTTAATAGAGGCTAATCGGAATGAAACTTGATGGGCCTGTTTGACTCCTGGGCCCAATGGTCTGAGAGAAATTTGAAAGTAGTTAACAACTTTGGAGTGATGTCACATTTTTCAAGGTTGTGAATGATTGTATGTTGCGCAGTTTTTTGCACATATTCGTGATATTCCATTTTTATGCGATTGAACTCCTAATTTCGGACAGCTTTGCCTCTAAAACCACTGCTGTCAATCAAATAATTTGTTAAATGATTGAGAAGATGTAAAAAAAAAAAAAAACTAGTCCAAGGTTTTTTGCTAAATCTGGAAAAAAACACTGCAGTACAGTTCTCTGGACTCTCTAGGCCAATAATTATCCAAAAAATGTTTAAATGTACCCTTTGGGAGGCCATAACGGAGTTGACGGAGTCGAAAAGGGGCCTGTCCAAATTTACCCAAAATTCTATAAAGCCTAAAGGAAAACCCAAAACTTCACAAAACCTGCTGAGCATATACAACCGGTGATTCTACAGAAGCATGCAAAGTTTTAAAGAAGTCCACTTCCAAAACAAAGATTCACATATAATGTACTCACTCCCTTGTCATCCAAGATGTTCATGTCTTTCTTTCTTCAGTCGTAAAGAAATTATGTTTTTTGAGGAAAACGTTTTAGAATTTTTTCTCCATATAATGGACTGATATGGTGCCCCCGATTTTGAACTTCCAAAATGCAGTTTAAATGCTTCAGACAGTCCCAAATGTGGTTGTAAACAAGTTCAGCCGAGGAAGAAGGGTCTTATATAGCGAAATGATTGGCTATTTTCATTTAAAAAAATACAATTTAAATACATTTTAATCTCAAATGCTCGTCTTGTCTTGCTCTCTGTGAACTCTGTGTTTTCTGACTCAAGACAGTTAGGGTATGTCGAAAAACTCCAATCGTATTTTCTCCCTCAACTTCAAAAATCATTTCAAAATCATCCTACATCACTGCAGAAGTGAACAAAGTGAGCATGCAAAGAAGATCAAACACACTTAACAAAAAAGATAAAACAGCGATATGGGGTGATTTTGAAGTTGAGGGAGAACATGATATGGGAGTTTTTTGACATGCCCTAACTGTCACGAACCGGAACAAAAACAGTCCAAGCAGAGTAAGACAAGACAAGCATTTGACATTAAAAAGTATACAAATTGTATTATTTTTATGAAAATAACCGATCGTTTCGCTAGATAAGACCCTTCTTACTTGGCTGGGATTTGTTTACAACCGCATTTGGGATTATTTGAAGCCGCATTTAAACTGCATTTTGGAAGTTCAAAATCGGGGCACCATAGCAGTCTATTATATGGAGAAAAATGCTGAAATGTTTTCCTCAAAAAACATAATTTCCTTACGACTGAAGAAAGAAAGACATGAACATCTTGGATCACAAGGGGGTGAGTATTCACATTATATGTGAATCTTTGTTTTGGAAGCGGACTTCTCCTTTAGAGGGGGTCGGACCACAGCTGTTGCTATAACAGTCATAAATGTTAAAAACATAAAATTTCTATGGTAAATTATGTGGGTTTGCCAACAATTCTTTTTTAAATCACCAATTTAGGTGGTTACGGGCTTGCTAAAAATGTCTTTTTTCATATGCGCTCATTCCTTGTTAATTGCTGCTTGCACCTATATTTAATGGTATTTTCTGTCTAAATATATATTAAAAAAAAAAAAAGGAAGACGTTTACTTCTTGAATAAAATAAAAAGTATAAAAAGTAACCATATAAAATTATAATATCTTCTTATCTAAGCGGTTTGGGATAGTCATCTTGCGCTTCCTGAACGACTCAACACCGCGTTTAACTGAAGGGGAGGGGAGAAACAGAGAGAGTGAGAGAGGACCTTATTTCCCTGAAAGTTACCGCACCGCGCTGTTCTCCTGTCTCTTGCCTTTTAAAAACGCTGCTATTAGACATAAACGGGGCCAAAGGGAACTTCTGTCTTAATTAATGGGATATACATATGGTTTTGCCGTAAGAGGATTCGTTTTTCGTTGTACTAAAGACGATTAGAATATCACAATGTCTCGAGTAGCGGATTTGTCGAAACTTCGCGAGGAGAGGATGAGAGAGATCAGTCAGCGGGTAAGTGCAACGACGCGATCTGTTATTCACGTTTTAAACAGATTATCGCTTGAAATAAAACAATTAGACGTTCTGTTCGAATTTTCCACTTTCATATGTGTTCGTCATGGTTCATTATGAATTTTAGCGCTTATAGGGGCTATAATATTGACTACAAAAACATTTGGTTTTGAGAAGCAAGTCAGTTCAGTTCCCTTCAATCCAACTTTATTTGTGTTTTGATAAACATATTGTTCAAAAGCAATTAACCTACTTACGATAAGCACTGAGGTTGTTTTGTGACTATAAAAATACGTCAGTTATTAACCTAGAGGTGGTTGTATATAAATGTCGGCAAGGAAATATGATGTCATCTTTGGTATAATGCAACGACAGCACATAAACTGCTTCTGAAGCAGCATGTACAACAAAAAGATACATGTATACAGTAATAACAGTTGCTGAAATAGGTTATGGAATGAATATTTTAAATATGACATGAATATAACACAAACATAAAATTATAACTTGTTATCATGACATTTTTTTATAGCTACTAAGTTTAAGGCTGCTCAGATGCGGTAGTTTTATTTGCACCGAAGCCGAGCAGCATCAGATCTAATGTTCTGATACTAGAAGTTAAGGCGGGTTAGACTTTATTACAGCTTTTGTGGCATTTACATACAATTTGAAACCAGCACAGAGCCTACTCAGAGCAGCCTTAACTCTGATGTATAAAGACACCTCGAGTAAGTGGTTGTATGTTTGCTTTTGGCACTGAATGTGCACCTCTTTTTTTGTCCAATTATTAGCTTCAGTGTGAGTTTGAGTTGTGTAGGTGTTACTGAGTGGGAATGTTGAACAACAGACTGTGTGTGTGCGCGCATAGAGAGAAAGAGAGCCAAAAGAGAGGTTGCCATAGAAATAGCACTCAGTTAAAGCATCAATTCCAGGTTCAGGTCCGAAGGCAAGATTTTTTAAACAGTGAGATGTGTTTTTGCTCACACACGCACACAGCATCTCACCACCTCTTCTTGTATTAAATGGCAATGTCAAAGGTCAAAGCATTTTAAATTTAACCATGAGCAGTGGCCGAGGCCTAGTTTGCTTGTCCTACAGAGATGAATTAATAAAATACACTTTTAAAAATAAAGGTTCTTTATTGGCATTGATGGTTGAAGATCGTGAACATCCATGGAATCTTTTAAATCCAGAAAAGGTTCTTTAGATTTTTTAATGTTCTTCAAAATGGTTCTTTTAAGAACTGTTAACTGAAAAGTTCTTTGGGGTACCAAAAATAGTTCTTCTATGGCATCACTGCAAAAACACCTTTATTTTTAAGAGTGTGTGATAATTAACAATGCCCATTTGGCCCTTTAACATTCACTCTGTGGTTTATTTTGCGCAACTGAACCAAAACTAACAGTTGACACACACTCTCTGTGACAACTAGCCCCGGTCTCTGGAGTATTTATGTCGACATTGGTTTTTGCAGGCATCCATATCAGTCGACTGCTACTGTCCTGTTCTGTCGCTTGCTTTTGTGTAAAAATGTTTGCGAAGAATGTCAATGTCAACTAATCAGTCATGGTTCCCCATAGGCCAGCTGTATCCAGGCCATCGGGCCACAGCAGGCTGAACTAAATCTGGAGCGAGGACTATTCGAACTAGAGCACCGACGTTAAGTCCTGCCAATCTAAGCCCATTTCCTTGACGGGAGAGGACACCAAACTTTAGACAAGCTCACTGAACCTAGACAACAATGTGCTCGGGGCACATAGCGCTCATGCTTTTGTAGAGAAAGTTTGATTCAATGTCAACCTTCAAGTGAGCTACGAGCACAGAGGTTGTTTTCATTTCACACGCTCAAATAAATTTCATTAGCCTGACATTATTTTTATAAACGGAGTCTTGGAAATGTTAGCTGCTCCTAGTTTGTCCCTCTGTGGTTTGTGATGTATAGAGTCATACTTAAGTTTAGTTACAAAAAAAAAAGTGTCACTTTATCTGCATAAACCACATGGTTTGTTCTCCGATTTAACTTGAACTATTGCGACTTCCCAAATCTGCAGAGATGATCACGAATACACGTAGCAAACAATGCAGAAACATCCTGGAAGGTCTGGTTTTGAACAAACTAGGTCAGTTTAGATTTGATAATTTGATAGCAGTATCCTGCAGATTGTGGACTGCTACAGACACACTAACCGTTTTTTAAATTATTTTCTGTTGCTTACTTCCAACACATGTCCGTGTTCCTATGGCAACCTTTACTCATGCCTCGTGCAGATTAGAAAGAGGAAGTGCTCTCGCATTATTTCCTGCTTTGCATGTCAACAGAGAGGCCGATTTTGAGAATAAGTGATCCCAAAACAGGATCTGGTGTCCTCAAAGATGAAAAAAATCAGACATCTTATCTTAAAAAAATCAGTTGACATTTCAAATTCATTTTTAGAGTTGTTTGTTTAGATGTTTAGCTTTCTCTTTCCTTCATTTTAACAGATTTTCTTACCATAAATCATACATGAAAGAGGAAGATGGTCAGCCTGGGCTTAGTAGAGCTTCTGTAATAATGCTGACTAGAATATTAACCAACACCAGCTGCCGGTCAAAACTTTTATGATCAAGAACAATCCAAAGTACACACAGCTCAGCACGTTTGATGGGTTAAACAGAGTTTACAGAGTTGCACTGTTAATTGAGCAGAACGGATGCCTGGACTTATTCAATTTACCCTTATTTAAAGCTGGAGTGGGTTTTTTGAGCTGTAAATGGCATATAATTACTCTGGAGCCACTGGAAAATGATTTCATAGCAACGCAGATTGGCCGATGGCACCACAAGAACGTACACAGTCCTAAACTCTAGCAAATATCCTGTCGGCGAATGAGATGTGACGTCAAAGGCAGCAGACAGGAACATATAAAAGGGGAATATTTCATTATATAATGGAGGATGTTTTGCCTGTGATCGCTAAAACGGCTCAGATGGTTTGCTCAAAAAAACCTTCCTGCACTGTACAAGTGAGAAAAGATGTCAAGGTGCAAACTAAAACTGAAACTATTGAAAATAATTTTTGGTAATTGAAATAGAAATATTAGATGGGAAAAAACAGAAAATAAATATATTTTGTTAACTGAAAATAGGTAAGTTTACACTGAAATAAATTGAAGTTGTACTAAAACTAAAAATGAAACAAATTATAGCTAAACAGAAACATAAAAAATGAATAAAAATGGCAAAAGCACATAAAATTACTAAAACTTGAAATAAAATCCGTGAATCTGGTTTGAAACAGTTTGTATTAAACAGAAATTAAAAATGTTTTGGTAGCTGAAATTAAGTAAGTTTAGACCGAAATAAGTTTAAGTTGTACTTAAACTAAGCTAAAATTAAATTAAAGCAAACAGAAATATAAAACAAATGAATAAAAAATGACAAAAGCAAATAAAATTACTAAAACTTGAAATAAAAGTGGAATAAACAGACAATATTAAAAATTTAATTCAAAATGTTGAAATGTTCAGAATACTATAGAAATAATACTAAAATACTGCTGGTGCTCATACAGATTTTTACTGTAAATCTGGTTTGAAATAATTTGTATTAAACAGAAATTAAAGATGTTTTGGTAACTGAAAATAAGTGTTTAAACTGAAATAAGTTTAAGTTGTACTAAAATTACTGAAACTTTTTTTTATTAAAGGCAAACAGAAATATAAAAAACAAATAAATGACAAAAGCACATAAAGTTACTAAAGCATGGACTAAAAGTGGAATAAACTGACAATATTAAAAATATAATTCAATAGAAATAATGCTAAAATGCTACTGGTGCTCATACTGATTGTTTTTCTGTAAATCCGGTTTGAAACAATTTGTATTATATAAAGCGTAATACAAAAAATGACTTGAAAATTGTGTTTGTTTGTTTGAACCTAGTCACTTTTTTCGTCTCCAATCAAAATCCTTCAAACTGAGGATTTTTAATGACTTCCCAGTAACATGCAATACCTGCCTTCACTAGTTGCCAACCCACATCAGTTGGCCTGTTAGCAGATTGTGTCCAAAAAGACCCTTGGAGGGTGAAAGAGAGGGCAAACTTGACCAAAAGCAGAAAAAATAGAAACTTATCAAACTAGGTATGTACATAACAAAGACACACAAATAGATTGCCATTGTTTGCATAAATCAGATGAATGACTTTTTATAGTGGCTGATAGGGTTCATTTGTCTTTCCCTTAAAGGCAGATAAGCAAAGATTAGCTTTTCCAATGAAAATCAGTTCACAGGCATGAATGTGCTTGTATATGTTTGCGTGATGAAATCTAACAGGCCTTCTAGACATTCAATATGGCCATTGTTGGAAGTATGCTTTCTTCCGAAACGGTGTTGCAAGTTCTCTTTTGAGTTGGTTGTTTCCCTGTTCGTGAACTCAGCCTGTACCAGTGAAACGGTTACACAATAGAAACTGAGCTGCAATAGTGTCATCATTGTCTGTTTGTGTGAGTGTCGATTGTTCTCTGAACAGCGCAAAGTTTGTTTTTCGTACTAGGATAATTTTACTGTGGTGGAGATCGTTTAAATATATACATATATAATGATGCCTTGCGTGATTGATTTATTCTGAGTTTTGTGTTTCGATTAGAATAAGGAAAAGGAGCGCATGAGGGAGCGGGAGAGAGAAGCCAGAGAGCGAGAGGCGCGCTACAGTAATGGCCACCTCTTCAACTCTCTCACCGTGTCTGGAACCACACTCTGCTCGGCCTGCAACAAGAGCATCACTGCTAAGGAGGCACTCAGCTGCCCGAGTGAGTCACACAGACACACACACATATACATCGCACTTAAAACCAACAAAGTGCACCAGTAATCCTGTCTGCCAAGTTTATTTAAGCAAATAATGGATTGCAGTTTAATAACAGTATATACAGTTACTAAGGGTGCATTTACACAACATCTTTTTTAACTAAAAACAGAAAACAAGACAACAGCATTTTGTCTGAAAACATTTGGACAACAACTACTGGCTTAGGGTGCATAATACAGCATTTTTGTTGTTTTTATGGTAGGGCTGGGTAAAAAGTATCAGTTGCTCGATTTTAATCAGTTCTCAATTTTGCAAAAAAATATATTGATTCTTAAATCCCAACAATCGATGAGTCTTTGTTACTTACGATATGAAACAAAGTCTCAGAGTTTAAATTCTATCCATTTTATCACAATATTCAAACAATAAATACCGTTTTGGCTCTGTTTAATGTGGAGTGACAGATCGCTGTTGCACCTCAGTTCAAGAGAACTGTTACAGCATAAAATAAACATGAATGAACGCCCAAAGCTATGATAAAAGAAAGAGAACAACTTACTGAAATCCGTATCCTGTCTCACGTAATCGCTTAATCAGTGTTACAACCACGGAAAGACGTCAGTATAACAACTTGCAAAAACAATATCACGTAACGTCACATTTACCTCAGAAAAACTTATTCAGTGACCATAAAATTGTTACTGAGCTAGAAAAATGATCTCTAGAGAGTTGCACCATATAACATAATCATTATAATTTCAAGTTTTTATGACAGCCATTATTTAAATGTTTATATGCGTTACATTGTATGACATTACAAATGAAGACTTTAAAATGTATAACATTTTCATTTTTTTCAAAGTTAAATAATTGTACCTAATGCACTTTGAGAGTTCAAAACTAAAAGCTCCAACCCATGTATTTAACTAAGAAAACTTAAGTCAGAAAAAAGTCAGTGAATTGACTTGTACCTGAACTTTAAAGGGAACTCAACCTTCTTTTTATTTGTGATGTACTGTCTCAGTCTAAATTACATTCACACTGGTGTTTTAGGAAGCCAAACAAATTAGAATATAATAATAATAATAACAACAACAATTTTATATTACTGTTATTCCTATGACAGTAATAGCCATATATTGTAAAACAATTGCACTGTAAAATAAATGAAAATAAATATTTCATAGGTATTTTATTTTTGCTTTATACAAGAGTAGGGAAATTACAATACTTCTTTCCCAATTTCTACACTTGAAAGAGATTTAAAAAAAAAAAACTGGACTGCAGTAACGTTACCCATTTAAACTGCTAACATTCAGCAATTCATACTGCACTTTGAAGCTTTTATTTTGACGAAACTGGCAGTAGAGTTTTTATTTTGACAGAAAATTCCTTACAAAAACGCGTCTCACTATGAATCATCTGCTGCGAAAATAATGCATAAGTGGTGGCCGTTGTGTTCCTAAATGCCCGCAAAACTTACAGCAGATGCAATAAACGAGTTCAGCTGCATTCACTGTGACCTAGGTATCACGACCTAGGTATACCGGATCACGAGCTGATCGTCTGAACAAAGTGCGTGCTTCGCTTTGAAATGAGCAGTGAAGACAGACTTGATGAAGGGGTTAAGGAAGAACTCCACTTCCAAAACAAAGATTCACATATAATGTACTCACCCACTTGTCATCCAAGATGTTCATGTTTTTCTTTCTTCAGTCAAAGAAATTATGTTTTTTGCAAACATTTCAGGATTTTTCTCCAAAATGCAGTTTAAATGCGGTTGTAAACAATCACAGCCGAGGCAGAAGGGTCTTATCTAGCAAAACGATCGTTATTTTCATTAAAAAAAAATACATTTTAAATACTTTTTAATCTTTAACGCTCATCTTTCCTTGCTCTCCATGAACTCTGTGTATTGTGGCTCGAGACAGTTAGGGTTTGTCGAAAAACTCCAATTGTATTTTCTCCCTCAACTTCAAAGATCATTTCAAAATCATCCTACATCACTGCAGAAGTACCGACACAGTCTTTGCAAAGTGAACATGCAAAGAAGATCAAACAACCTTAACAAAAAAGGTAAAACAGCGATATATGACAATTTTGAAGTCGAGGGAGAACATGAGATGGGAGTTTTCCGACATACCCTAACTGTCATGAACCGGAAAAAACTGAGGACGGGAAGAGCAAGACAAGACGAGCGTTTGACATTAAAAAAAGTATATAAATTGTATTATTTTTATGAAAATAACCAATCGTTTCACTAGATAAGACCCTTCTTTCTCGGCTGGGATCGTTTACAACCGCAATCGGGATCGTTTGAAGCCGCATTTAAACGGCATTTTGGAAGTTCAAAATCGGGGCACCACATCAGTCCATTATATGGAGAAAAATGCTGAAATGTTTTCCTCAAAAAACATAAATTCTTTGTGACTGAAGAAAGAAGGACATGAACATCTTGGATGACAAGGTGGTGAGTACATTATATGTGAATCTTTGTTTTGAAAGTGGATTTTAAAAACTACACTTTTTGCAAGGAAGACCTATTGCTTCATATTGTCATGTGACCATGATGATATCAAGACAGTTTTGACACGATACTGATAATACCATTACATCCCTATGTGCTAATAATTGACAAATAATTGATATTGATCTGAATCTAATCGAATTGCGAATCGTGTCAACACCCAGCCCTATTTTGTGAATTTGTGAAAACTTTGCAAAAACACACAGGAAAAACTTTTCTGTTTTTAGCAAAATCATTGTCATGTAAATGTACCCTAAATTGCCAGTCAGGCCTCAGGACTCAGGTTTCTATGATATGGTTTTTGTTACTCCTTAAACGCAATTCTTTTGCTCATTTTATCACCAAAAGTAATCGCATACCTCTTCCAAACAAGCTGATGCATGTTCAACACAATGATAGAATGTTGTGGATGTTTGTTGCGTAGGTGTTCTGGGTGGTTTTAGCATATTGAGATGTAGTTGCAAGGGTGTTCTGGATGTTTTTTGCATGTTTCTATGCAGCTGCTAGGCTGTTGATCGGCCTGGTACAAGTCTAAAAAGCCAATTCCCAAGTCTGTAGGATATTTTAGTTTCTTTCCCTCCTTCAACACAAATATGTCTGATTTTTTCCACTATTTTCATAGTCTGCCCAATGAAATGCTTAGAAAAATAACAGCATGCCTCTCCCAAACAACCCAGCTGATTGGACCAATCATCCGTGCAGGACAACCTTATGAATGGTAATTTTTTAAAGGGATAGTTCACCCAAAAATTAAAATCTCACCCTCATGTCGTTCCAAACCCGTAAGACCTTTGTTCATCTTCGGAACACAAATGAGAGCTTTCTGACGCTGCATGGACAGCAACGCAACTGACACGCTCAGGGCCCAGAAAGGTAGTGAGGACATCAATAAAATAGCCCATGTGACATCAGTGGTTCGACCATAATGTTATGAAGCTATGAGAATACTTTTTTAGCACAAAGAAAACAACATTACGGTTAACCACTGATGTCACATGGACTATTTTAATGATGTCCTTACTGCTTTTCTGGGCCTTGAGCATGTCCGTTGCATTGCTGTCTGTGCAGGGTCAGAAAACTCTTGGATTTCATTAAAAATATCTTAATTTGTGTTCTGAAGATGAACGATGGCCTTACGGGTTTGGAATGACGTGAGGGTGAGTAATTAATGACAGAATTTTCATTTTTAAGTGAACTAACCCTTTAACTTTGTGCTGATGTTTAATGCTTATGGTTAGAGATCTGAACACACCCTTATGAAGTATGAGTGGTAGTAATTGTAATTAGACGCTGATGATTATAAGTAAAGTATGTAATAGCATTACCATTCTCGATTAATGTTTGCTTACATCCTCTGTTCATGAAAACCTAGAGAATAAATGCTCCTGATGAAACTCTAGGAGGAGCTTGTGTGCGATCCTGCCAATCGTATCGTAGAGGCTATAAAAACAGCCGCTTACCTCACTCCTTCCGATGATTTTTCCGGCTTTCTTCCCCCATCCCAACTCCCCCGCTTTCTTTCCATGATTGTCTCCAGGACTTTGAGCTTGAGACGAACATAAGCCTCTTTATTACTTACAAGCCACACCTGTCTACCCCTCATTCACATTACATTTATGTGTTGCAGCACTGAACTGCTGTCTTGCGTCTTATGTGGTGAAGTGGAGAGTATGTGGAATATTTTTAGCGGCTGGTCTACCGCAGCATGCCAAGATAACGCACACACACACACACACACAAACACAGCTTGAAGTTAGAGGCCTGGATAGTTTCTTCATGCAGACACATACTGGTAATGGCAAGCGTTTTCACCCATTTCATGTAGGCACATATATACTGTTATAGTGTATATATATATGTAGTATATAGTGTGTAGTGTATATATGTATATGTAACAGTTTTTATAAAATCATGGTTCCATTCACAATTTAAAGCGTTGAAAAGCAGTCAAAGGTTACTTTTGCTGTAAAGTTGTCCAACTAATTATTTTCACTTTCATTTTTGAGCTTTAATTCAAGGTGGATGAGCTTATGGTTATTTGTCACATAAATTCAGTGTTTACATTTTTCTCATTTTCTTGCATGCATCATGTAAAACTTACAGTGAAGTTACTGTCAATAGAACTTTAACTTTCAGCCCAAACGATTCTTTTCAGCACATTTACATATAAATACTGGTTTACTCTCACACCCTTTCCTGTTTTGGTGTGCTCATCTTTCATTTCTTGTTCTCTGTTTTACTATTGTTTTTAGCTTCTTCCTTATTTTGTCATCAAGATCAGATTTTAAGACCAGACAGTACGAACCGCTCACTGATGAGCAGCTCTGTGCTCGGCTGCTCTGGTCTGGGTATTGATTGCACTGAGAGCCTGTGTGGGTGTTGGAACATGTAGTTTATGCCTCTGTACGCAGCAAGAGAGAGCAAAGGGCATTGGAACCAAACGCCTTTGAGTGGGATCAGATTTACAGCCGATCTTACAGTGAATTAGATAAATGTGTGTGCATATATGTGCTGTCATGTTTTGTAGATGTAAAGGTAAAGGGAATAAGGATGTGAAAAACTACATGTCTTTAAAATTAACTTAGTGGTTTGCCTGACTTGCAGACTAATCAAGGAAGCACTGGATAAAGGGCTGGTTTTACCTCGATCAGATGCACGTGTCAGGGGGGCGTTTACATCAGAAAGGTTATTGCGATCAAAAACAGCTGGTCGAGCGCGGTGGAATGGAAGAAAACACAGGAGCCACTGTGTGTTTTAAAATATTTTTAGCTTGATAC
The DNA here is from genome assembly GCF_022985175.1 of Labeo rohita. Lineage (NCBI taxonomy): Eukaryota > Metazoa > Chordata > Actinopteri > Cypriniformes > Cyprinidae > Labeo > Labeo rohita. The sequence continues at coordinate 24,461,087 of NC_066887.1, forward strand.
GCCCTCTTAAAAACAAAACTCTGCTAAAGTGAGTCACAGTGCAACTGCAAAAGACATCTGCATGCATAAAGCTGTAGCGATGGAGCATGAATTTTTATGTTAAGAAACAGTTAATCAGCTAAATTATGTGTGTATATATATATACATATATATATATATATATATTTACTTAATATAGAAATCTTTTGTAACATTATACAATACCGTTAAAAGTTTGGGGTCAGTAAATGTTCTTTCTTTCTTACTTCGAAAGAAATTAATACTTTTATTCAGCAAGCATGTGTTAAATTAATAAAAAGTGATAGTAAAGACTTGTATTGTTAGAAAGGATTTCTATTTTTAAGGGTTTTTTTTTTTACTTTTTTATTCATCAAAGAATCCTAAAAAAGTATCACAAATATTAAGCAGCACTTGAACAACTGTTTTCAACATTGATAATAAATCAGCATATTAGAAAGATTTCTGAAGGACTGTGTGACAGTGAAGACTGGAGTGATGGCTAATGAAAATTCAGCTTTGCATCACAGAAATAATTATATTTTAAAGTATATTAACATTGAAAACTTATTTTAAATTATTTCAAATTATAATTTAAATTATTTTAAACTTAATATTTTATAATATTACTTTTTTTCTGTATTTTTGATCAAATAAATGGAACTTTGATGAGCATAAGAGACATCTGTAAAAACATTAAAAATCTTACTGATCCCAAACTTTTGAATGTCAGTGTGTGTGTGTGTATATATATATTGTGTGTATATATATTTATACTATTGCATGAACACAATATCACACTTGTAGCAGTGTAGTGTGGCTGTATATTGGCACAACTGTGATTACCTACGGCCGAATTATGGACTTTTAAAAATGGACATTTCTACTGTAATAATTGTCTCGTTTATGTCTGTTTTTGAGATAAGATGTTCTTCTACAGTGCTTCATTTCTGTGAAGCTCTGCTGCTCCTTGGGTGATTATTATATATATTTCATACAGCAGTTCTCTCTGGTCCTTAAATCTGATTGGAGAGGAGTGCATCCTAGTAATCCTAGTAACATCAGAACTCTGTTTCACTGTTTGTATACTCCACTTGCAGTATTTCTCACAACGAATGTCAAATCCACTGTAAATGTATAAATAATACTGTTTTTGAGTCACGCAGTATAGTTTTACAAGTTTTTTTAGATGAGAATGTACTTGTTTAGACTTCAAATATGCGGTTTGTTCATGAAGATAACATCTATTTCGGAGCTTTGTTTTCGGAAATGTCCCTGTTAAAAAAAACAGCATATGCTGGTTAGGTAGGTTTTGATGCTGGGATGCTGGTTTTAGCTGGTCCTTTGCTGGTTTATGCTGGCTCTTTGCTGGTCCTTAGCTGGTTTAAGATGGTCCTGGACAAGCATAAACCAGCAATGGACCAGCATAAACCATCTAAAACCACAGGGTGAGCTCTAGGGTATTAGCACCCCTTCACTTTTAATACAGTGATAAGCTTTCAATGAAGCAACTCAATGTTCCTTCATTACTAGTTCTAAAGTGACATTTTCCATTTAGTGACAGAGGCTTGGGCCTAGATGTTCAATTGTCGACTTAAGGAAGTAGTTCCGTTGTTGTTTCTTATGTATTTACACACTCAAACTGTTGTATAAACACAATATCACACTCGTAGCAGTGCGATACGGCTGTATATCGGCACGGCTGTGATTACCTAAGGCAGAATCATGGACTTTTAAAAATGGATATTTCTACTGTAATAATTGTCTCATTTATGTCTATATTTGAGATAAGATGTTCCTCTACAGTGCTTCATTTTTCTGAGATGCTCTGCTGCTCCTTGGATGATTATTTTGACTCATGTAGGTGTGTGTTGTAGGGCATTCGGGCCAGGGAAACCCCGCCGGAGCCTCCGTCCCACTTCCTTCCCAGCCACCCTCAAAACAGGAAGCAAAGCCGTTCTGAAACAATAGGGGTTCAGAGACAAAAGCAATACGGTATAACCAGAGAAAATGTTCAGTGATTGCTAGTAGCATGCCGTAAAGAAGATCTAGAGCGAACATTTTAACGCAAACATGGACAAAGGTCAAGAAGGAGAGAAAGAGAGGCAAAAACTAGGTATAGTACATCTGAGATTTACTCGATTGCTTGCTGTAATATAGGAGAGAGGATAGGAGGTTAGAGGGATTTTTTTGTATTTCCTTGCTGGAAAATCCATTGTACGCTGCTAGCTGTGTTTGAGAAGTCTTGGTTTGTTTCTAGCTATTTAAGCTAATAGATCAACAATAAACCAGCTATTTATGTAGCAGAGATTGTAATACAGTAGGTCAATCATCTGACCAATTTAGAACAACCAGAAATCAACTTAAAAGTTATGTGACCATCTGATGACGAAATAAAATAACTGTGGTTTTCCTGTCTGCTCTTTTTTTTTTTTTTTAGCCTGTAACGTCACCATCCATAACCGCTGTAGGGACACGCTACCAAACTGTGTCAAAATGAAACAGAAGGTGAGATATTAGTGCACATACTTGTCACATGGGTTATATATACGACAGACATGCAGACACTGGCTTTCGTAGTATGATGTAGAAGAAATGAATCTAAACTGGGTCAGTTGTCTTCATATGGTTTATGAAAAAGATCTAAAAAATATGACATAAATTTGATTGTGTGTATGTGTCATAATAGCAACAGAAAATGGCGCTGATGAGGAACAATTCGGCCTATCAGAATGTGACGCTGAGGAATAAAGGTGAGGATGTGATGGAAACAAGTGCACTGTTTAGATCTGGTGTTAGCAACTTGTTTCAGGTGATGTTTCTCCTGTGGCTAACTGAAATTAGATATCACTGAGAGGATGTCAATATGATTGACCAAAATTGAGTAATACCAAGTCTAAAATGAGTTTTCTGCCTCTATGAAGCCCATTTAAAGGAAAGGCCGAGCTCTGCCATCTACCCATCAGACAGTCTTCGCCAGTCACTACTCGGGTCCCGTCGAGGGCGGTCTTCTCTTTTACTTTCCAAGAGCGTGTCCACCAATAACATTGCAGGGTGAGTGACAGTGATGGCAGAGAGATGCATTAAATGGGCACTTTTTTGAAGAATATACCAACAAATCACTAAATGAACAAGTCCCTCGTTTATAAATGCTGTGACATAATTTCATTGTGTATTTTGTCTTTTTTGTATGTGTGTGTTTTGGGCTGTTTTAGTTTAATGTAAGCAGTTTTGTTTAAATGTTATATATTAGTCATTATGTTCTTTATTTTCAAATTCATTTAATATATTTTTATTTTAAATTTGTTGTGTGTATTTTCTGTTTCTGTGGTGATTATGATGGCTGCCTCTCATTTCGTTTTTTTTGTTTTGCTTTTTTTTTGTCTTTTGCATGCGATTGCATGCATACATCTACATCTGTTTGTATGCATGTATGTGGTCCGTGTGTGTGTGCGTGTGTGCATGTGCGTGTAGGACTCTGAATGATGACTCTCCTCTGGGGCTGCGCAGGATCTTGTCTCAATCCACAGACTCACTCAACTTCAGGAGCAGAACCATGTCCATGGAGTCACTCAATGATGAGGGTGAGACACACAAACACAACAAACACACCACACGAGGGTGAGACACACAAGCATTCAAACACAATAGGTATACATTAAAATATACATAACAGTTTGGAGTAAGTTTGAGCATATCTAGTAATGACATTTATAACACTACAAAAGATTTTTATTTCAAATAAACTTCACAGTGGTGTCCATTAAAATATTAAGCAGCACAACTATTTTCAACATTGATAATATTAAGAAATGTTCTTTAAAGGAGAACTCCACTTCCAGAACAACAATTCACAAATAATTTACTCACCCCCTTCAAGATGTTTATGTATTTCTGTCTTTAGTCGTGAAGAAATTATGTTTTTTGAGGAAAGCATTTCAGGATTTTTCTTCGTATAATGGACTTCATTAGTGTCCTGATTTTGAACTTCGAAAATGTAGTTTAAATGCAGCTTCAAATGGCTGTAAATGATCCCAGCCGAGGAAGAAGGGTCTTATCTAGCGAAACATTTGGTAATTGTTTCGGAAAAAAAAAATTGCATACTTTTTAAGCACAAAAGCTTGTGTAGCACAGGCTCTGGGATGCACGTTCACGACGCTATGTACTATTGAATCATGTTGAAAGGTCATGCGGAACGTAGGCGGAACTACAGACCCACAATGAACTGATGGGATAGTGATGGGAAGTTTGGATCATTTTACCGACTCAGACCTTTGAGTCTAGTTCAGCAAAATGAACAAATCTTTTTTCGAGTCATTTCGTTCATTTTAGCAAAATATAATTAAAATGTTACGTGTTACTTCCCTAACACATCTACTGCTTACACAAACATTGATCACACTACAAACAAGACAAAACTTTAATGCTTTAAGAAACAGAAAAGATTAATTCATTGTTTACCTGGGTCTTTAGTCTATGATTAGCTCACCTCTTATCTGACAAGTTTTTGGGTTTGAGTCGTTCGTTTATCACGTGACAGCCCCATAAGATGAAGATGAGACTAGAAACAGGTGAACTAATTCCAGTACAGAACCTAATAGGATATGCGAGACTGAATGAATCACTCCCCGAGATGACTTGTTCTTCCCGAGTCACATTAAAGATTTGTTTAAAATGAAGGAATCGTTCAAGAACGACCCATTACTAATTCGTAGCATCGTGGATGTGCATCCCAGAGCTTGTGCTACATAAGCTTTTGTGCTTAAAAAGTATACAAATGTTTATTTTTTCGAAAAAAATGACTGATGGTTTCGCTAGATAAGACCTTTCTTCCTCAGCTGGGATCATTTAGAGCCATTTAAACTACATTTTTGGAGTTCAAAATCAGGGCACCAATGAAGTCCATTGTATAATGGAGAAAAATCCTGAAATGTTTTCCTCCAAAACCATAATTTCTTTACGACTGAAGACAAAAAGACATGAACATCTTGGATGACAAGGGGGTGAGTAAATTATTTGTAAATTGTTGCTCCTTTAAGGACCAAATCAGTGTTTTAGAATGATTTCTGAGGGATCATGTGCTACTAAAAAACTGGAGCAATGGCTGCTAAAAATTCTGGAACAAATGACATTTTAAAATATTTTAAAATAGAAAACTGTAATTTTTTAATAGTTTTAATATTTTATAATATTCACAATTTCTACTATATTTTGATACAAATAAATGCAGCCATATTCAAACTTTTTAATGGTAATGTATCTTTTAAAGAGTTAAATTCTTCTGATTGGTGTGATTGACTGTTGATCATTTCCCAAATTCCATGACCAACCTGTTAACCTTCAAACTGAAGTTATAATACAGAAATGGTTATTATTATTCTTTCTCTTGCTTTTAGGAGAAGGCTACTTCACCTCCCTGCTGGAAGATCTGGATTTTGAAGGCCGGGAGTTTGAAGCAGATTCCTGGAGCATGGCTGTAGATTCCTCCTACTTGCAGACCCACCGTAAAGATGTTATCAAGAGACAGGACGTCATCTATGGTTAGACAAAACACAGATCTAAGTCTAGAATCAAAGCATGTTTATGACTGTAAATGGGCCGTTGACTCTGAATCCTGATAAAAATGCTATTAATTGCTCTTATATAAACAGTAATACCTTTCCAAGCACTGTATTTATTTTTTTGAGTATGAAAATGAGGCATTGAGGGATAGACGTACAACATTGTAAAGCACAGTATGAAAAATGGATATTCGTGATTACATTTAACTCTGATATTAAATTATTATTTCAGAGATCAACTTATGTGCATTTTAGATGATAATCTGAAAAGATAATCTAAATGAAAGAAATCAGCATGCACAGTTGTTGGCTGAACAATTGAGGCTAAGGCACACAGATGGTAGTACAACAGATGGAATGAACTGTACTTCTATGCCTCACCACCTTGTTTTCACTTACATCAAATTTAAAGCGATAGTTCACCAAAAATTAAAAAACTTACCCAATGATTTACTCACCCTCAAGCCATCCAAGGTGTATATGACTTTCTTCTTTTAGAATACAATTGGAAGTTTGTTAAAAAATGTCCTGGCTCTTTCAAGCTTTATAATGGCAGTGAATGGCTGTTGAGATTTTGAAGCAAAATAAAGTGCATCCATCCATCATAAAAAGTGCTCCACATGGCTCCAGGGGGTCAATAAGATAATAAGCAAAGGAAAACCAGTCTCCTCTTGGCTTATATCGAAATCCTCCAAAATTTCCTCCAAAACAAGGAGATGTAAAGAAAAATTTTGGAGGATTTTGATGTAAGCCAAACTGAAAAAGGCTTATTTTGGGCTTATAAGGGCTTATTTTATTAAGGGCTTATAAGGTGAAAAGAGTGTTTTCTACACTACTAATGAGAAATTTTAACCAAAGTATGTTATAGACTTTTCATTGAGACCCTAACGAATCACATCAACTTGTGGAAAGTGGCCATCCGATGACCCCTTTAATAACCCCTCCGATGTCTTTTCAGAGCTGATCCAGACAGAGCTCCATCACGTTCGAACCCTGCGGATCATGGATGGTGTGTTCAGGCGGGGTATGCTGGAGGAGGTCCAGCTGGAGCCGGGGGTCGTGCATGCATTGTTTCCCTGCCTAGAGCGCCTGTTGACGATTCACACACACTTCCTCACGCAGCTCCTCGCACGGCGTGCTCAAAGCCTGCAACCTGACAGCACAAACAATTTCACCATCACTCAAATCAGTGATTTGTTAATACAGCAGGTAGGAGTGCAATTGTGAATTTAGGTGGGCGGAATGGGGTATAAATGCATTTGGTTACATTTGGCCTGCCTTTTGGACAAATGTATCTGGTTTAATTGCCAGATTAAAATGTAACATAAATTGGAGCTGTCAATTTAATGCATTAACTTAAACAATAAACAGGGTTAATCATGCAACAGTGGAACAAAATTTAATAGCTCTGTTTTAAAAGTGTTTTTAAACACAACACCTTAAAACAATATCATACATGCATCGCATTGCATATGCATGATTTTGAATGACAAACGCGTGATGTCATGATGTAGAGACAGTGAAAAGTCAAAAAGAAAGAACAAGTGACAAATGGAAATTGAAACGTCATTCTCTCCGGGTGTATGAGAGTGGGAGGCTGAAAGCTTTCAGGTTTCAAGGAGCAAAATGTTCATAGTGCACTGTCTTTGTGTGTACGTCAGTTCTCAGGTCAGTGCGCTGACGAGATGCTGAAGGCGTATTCTGAGTTCTGCAGTCGTCATATGAAGGCCGTCAAACTCTACAAAGAGCTGCTGGCCAGAGACAAGAGACTACAGCTCTTTATACGGGTAAGAACAAGAGAGACCTGACGAGGGTGTTTGCCGTCCGGGTGCGTTTTTTGTTTGCGTAACCGGGGTCAGGTGTTGTCTCGTGTGTTGCAAGTGGGAGGACAGAGTGGTACTGAGTGATAAATGATGGTGGGTGCATTAATGGATTAAATGCCTGCAAACTCTCATAGATGTGTGAATCATCTGATTTTCAGGTATCATGATCATGTTCGGCTCTTTTATTTTAGTTCGTAATAGCTTAGTGTGGGCCTGTTATGATAACAAAACCAGTGCCATGTCACGATTACCGATACTAAAGCAAAACGAATATGCTATTGAATGCACTCCTTTATTTAAAAAGTTAAATATTGTCGGAGCAGTGGTGTGGAAGGTAGCACACCTAGGTTTGTGTGTGCACTTTCTAGGCACCTGTTGTAGATTTTGGATACAACCTTAGTGTGTGTATAAATACAGCACACAGAGGCAGAAACAGATAACAGTCCATTTATCATTGTCTTTGTCCTTCTCAGAGAATGGGTCGGGGTCCTCTACTGCGTCGCCATGGGTTCCAGGAGTGCATCCTATTGGTCACTCAGCGCATCACTAAATACCCCGTCCTGGTGCAACGTATCTATGACAACACCAAAGGTAAGACAAGGCCATATAGATAAAAGGTGCCCTCTTAAATAATATACAGTTGAGGTCAAAAGTGTACATACATCTTTCAGAATCTGCAAAATGTTAAATATTTGACCAAAATAAAAGAGGGATTATACAAAATACATGTTATTTTTATTTAGTTCTGACCTGAATGAGATATTTCACAAAAAAAATATTTACATATAGTCCACAAGAGAAAATAATAGTTAAATTCATAAAAATGACCCAGTTCAAAACTTTACATACGCTTGATTCCTAATACTGTGTTGTTACCTGAATGATCCACAGCTGTGTTTATTTATTTATTTATTTATTAGTTATAGTTGTTCACGAGTCCCCTGTTTTTCCTGAACAGTTAAACTGCCTGCTGTTCTTAAAAAAAATCCCACAAATTCTTTGGTTTTTCAAATTTTCTAATGTATTTGAACCCTTTCCAGCAGTGACTGTATGATTTTGAGATCCATCTTTTCACACTGAGGACAACTGCGGGACTCTAGTATGCAGCTATTACAGAAGGTTCAAATGCTCACTGATGCTTCAGAAGGAAACACGATGCATTAAGAGCCAGGGGTGTAAACTTTTGAACACATTTTTCTTATTTTGTCTAAATATCAGATTTTTTCATTTAGTACTGCCCTTTAGAAGCTACAGAAGATACTTACATGTTTCCCAGAAGAAACATGTAAATAAGTTACATTCTTATCTTCAATTTCAAAAAGTTTTCACCCCCCAGCTCAATGCGTCGTGTTTCCTTCTGAAGCATCAGTGAGTGTTTGAGCCTTATGTAATAGTTGCATATGAGTCCCTCAGTTGTCCTCAGTGTGAAAAGATGGATCATACAGTCATTGTTGGAAAGGGTTCAAATACACAAAAATGCTGAGAAACCAAAAAACCATATGTGGGACATGAAGGATTTTTCTGAAGAACAGCAGCCAGTTTAACTGTTCAGGACAAACAAGGGACTCATGAACAACTATCACTAAACAAAAACACAGTTGTGGATCATTCAGGTCACAACACAGTAAGAATCAAGCGTATGTAAACTTTTGAACTTCTCTCTTGTGGACTATATGTAAATGTATTTTATGTGAAATACCTTATTCAGGTCAGTACTAAATAAAATACAACATGCATTTTGTATGATCTCCCTTATTTTGGTAAAATTATTAACATTTTGCAGATTCTGCAAGGTGTATATAAACTTTTGAACTGTATATAATTTAAAAATATATATTTTAAAAGTTTTTAAACAACAAAAAAAAGTGTATTATATACATAAGTGTCGTAATGCCCCAGTTATGGACATTTTAGACTGATTATTGTGTGTAACAATACAGACAATCAAGAGGAAGCTGCAGGTCTGTCTCAGGCTCTGTCTTGTATACGGGAGCTGCTCTGTTCGGTGGACCAACAGGTGTTGGAGCTTGAAAGGACACAGCGGCTGCAGGAGATCCGGTCCAGGGTCGACCCACGGGCCGAGGCTAAACTCCGCTCCGGAGCCCTGTTCAGGCCGGCCGAACTGCTCCGCAGGCAGCTGATACACGAAGGCACGCTGCTCTGGAAAACGCCCAGCTCTCGCCTCAAAGGTAGTGAAGACTGTGTTTATGAGGAAGTGTGATGTGATACGTGTCTGTGTGAAAGGGAGAGAGACAACCATGCTATTATATAAGCTCACATGTAATTTGATGGCGGTGTTTTAATGTACAGAATTTCCTGTTTTCTTTGTATTGTAGATGTTCAGGTTATGTTGATGACTGATATTCTAGTATTCATGCAAGAGAAAGATCAACGGTACATCTTTGCAAGTTTGGTAAGTTTGCATGTAACTCATCCTGTGATGCCTCAAATTGTGAGGTTTGATAGAGGAATGTGTCGTTACTTTTCTAAGCGTGAAAAAAAAATTTATTTGTGAAAATCTGTACACAGACAGCTATATTTCTTTTCTTCCCATTCTCTCCTTAGGATAAGTCCGCTGTGGTCTCACTGCAGAGTCTCTTAGTCCGAGACATAGCCAATCAGGAGCGAGGCTTGTTCCTGATCAGCAGTGAGTCAAGCCCACCTGAGATGTATGAGCTGTACGCCGCATCCAAAGATGACAGAAACACCTGGATACGGCTTATACAGCAAACCATCAGCAGGTACATACATGCAAAACCTTGCTCTTTACAGTCCGCACAGCACTCACAGCTACCGTTTGACTTTGTAGGCAACTCTGTCTTTGCAATTGAATAGAAAATCCCATGAAAGCACTTTTCTGTATTGTTCCTTTGTATTTTCTTGAATCAGGACGTTGGGGTGGGACATTTCGAAGGGATATGTCACTTCTGTAGGCAGATTGACTTGCCCTTTGTTTATATTACAACTCAGCAAAAACAAACTTGACAGCTTGCAAAGAACACCTTTTTCCAAAAATATAAAAACAAATAAGAAAAGATACCATTTATGCTGTGTGGAAAAAAAATAGTAAGCGTGATATTACAGGCAATAATGTCAAATATAATAAATAAATGTTAATAAAATTTATTTATTTGTTTGTTTTTTTGTATTAGTATTAATAATATCAATAAATGAACAATAGTAATTAATAATAGTAATTACTGTTATTTTATTCTGCATGTTAATATGTATAATAATAATAAAGTTGATGCACTATATAATGTATTATATTATTTATAAACACTACCAGTCAAAGGTTTTTGAACAGTGGAATATTTTATATATTTTTTAAAGAAGTCTCTTTTGCTCTCCAAGCCTACGTTTGTTTAATCCAAAGTACAGCAAAATATTGTTGAAATATTTTCTATTTAAAATGACTCTATTTTATTTGAATATATTTTAAAATGTAATTTATTCCTGTTATTTCAAAGCTGAATTTTTAGCATCATTACTCCAGTCACATAATCATTGTAATATTCTGATTTGCTGCTCAAAAACTTTTATTAATGATTATGTTGAAAACATCTAAGTAGAATTTTTTTTCAGGTTTCTTTGATAAATAGAAAGTTCAGAAGAACAGCATTTATCTGAAATAGAAATCTTTTGTGACATTATAAATGTTTTTATCATCACTTTTGATCAATTTAAAGCATCCTTGCTAAATAAAAGTATTAATTTCTAAAATTTGTTTCGCAAAAAATAAAAAATATACTAACTCAAGCTTTTCAATGGTATAATGTATGTTACAAAAGTTTTTTTATTTCAGATAAATGTTGATCTTTGAATTTTTCTATTCATCAAAGAATCCTAAAAAAAAAAAAAAATTACTCAACTGTTTTAAATATTGATTAATAATAATAAATGTTTCCTGTACAGCAAATCGGCATATTACGATGATTTCTGGAGGATCATGTGACACTGAAGACTGGAGTAATGATGCTGAAAATTTAGCTTTTGATCACAGGAATAAATTACATTTTTAAATATATTCAAATAGAAAACAGTCATTTTAAATAGTAAAAATATTTCAAATTGTACTATTTTTCTCTACTTTGGATCAAATAAATGCAGCCTTGGTGAGGAGAAGAAACTTCTTTAAAAAAACCTTGGTAGTGTAATATTAAAATTATGTAATATTACTATTATTCATAATAATTATTTATTCATTAATAATGATTTATATTTATATTTTTAATACAGCTTTTACTAAACTTTTTCGCCATCCTAATAACCTCTTGCTGGTCCCTGGAAGTCCCCGGACTACCCCCATGCTATACACTTACACTTTCAAAATGAATACATTTTAGACACTTTTTTTCCAGAAAAAAGTAAATAACTTACCAAAGGAAGCACAAACATTAGTACTGCATGCATTTCAGTTTCATTCAAAAAAATTTTATAGAGTGACACATATTTTTGGTCCATTTTCCCAAAAGAGAAAGATTGCACGTTTTAAATTTGTACTTGTAAAAGCACAAAAGTTTATAGATGACTTGAGTGTTAATGAACATTCACTAAAAGTTACTAAATTACAGTTTCTAATGGTTATTCTCATTCACCTTTGTTGTTTTGTCACACAGCTGTCCATCAAGAGAAGAATTCCCTCTTATAGAAACAGAAGACAAGGCCCTTCTGCGAAGACTCAAAGGTTTCTAACGCACACACATTCACACTCCCAACACTGGGACAAACATGTTTTCATTCAGATTTTTTTCAAAAGATGAATCACTACAGTGGGTTAGGCATTGAAGGATTGACAGAAGCATAAAATCATTTTGAAAAGCTCAAACAAGCTTTTTCACCCATCTGTCAGATCAGTTGGTTACCTATCACAAGACATTTTCTCAAAACAAACGAGCTAGCTACTAAAAAACAAGTTGTCTTGAAATACACCGATTTTTATGCGTCTTGACATCTTTACACAGAATTTGAAGGCGGAACAAAGCCACTATCTTGAGTGTAAAGAAGGTGATGTTGATGTTTTATTCTAACAAGCGTTTTGTTCCTCGTGCTTTCTGTTTCAGCTGATATCCAGCAGAAGGACAGGGAGGTGTTAGAGCTGCTTCAGGAGCGGGTCACCCTGTTCTCTGACTTGGCAGAGGTCATGGGAGGTTATGAGGTCATGTTGCCGTCCTGCTCCAGAAACCTGTTCAGAGCCGATTCTCCCCAGGCACCGCGCGGGGAACAGCTGCTCACACAGGCCATAACTGAGGGTAAGACAGACAGGATGTTACATTCATGGCCGAAGCAGGGCGTTCCACCTGTATGAGGCTGGTTTCACCCTTTAGAGTGTATTTATTTCACCACCCATGTTAATAGGTTACAGTATGCACACTATGAGTAAGCAAGGCCAACAATGTCTTTGCCATTGCTGTTTTATTAGTAACACTTTACAGTAAGGTACTATTAGTTAATGTATTAACTAACACGAATGAACAATGAACAACACATTTATTACAGTATTTAATCATTTTTGTTAATGTTAGTTAATGAAAATGCAGGCATTCATCGAATGTTCATATTAGTTTAGAGTGCGTTAACTAATGTTAACAAGCACAACTGATTTTAATAATGCATTAGTAAATGTAAATGATAAATTAACATGAACTAGCATTAATAAATGCTGTGGACGCATTGTTCATTCTTAGTTTATGTTAACTTATTTTATTTTATTTTATTTTACTTTATTTTTTATTTTCCAAAAAGCACAACCATAAAAATTCTGTGGTTATATATAGTATAAAAATGTTTAAATATCCAAATAAAAGCTTTGAATCAGCATTTAATAAATAAATTAATTAATTAAATTAATTGGCACAGCATCTGAATAAATGACGGACTACATTAGTGAAAACAGAAGCAAATATATTATATACAGAAAGTATTTTTAAAGTTTTATTTATATGTTTAGTTAATAGAAATTAAAAATCTTAAATATGTTGGAAATATTAACAAATATATATATTTTTAACATTTAAATGAATTTCTGATTTTCAGATATCCAAATAAAAGCATTAAAGTTTTGGTATTGTAGCAATTAAAAATATTTCAAATATATAAAATATTGACCAAAACATTGCTTTGAATCTACATCTAATGAGTGAATTAATAAATTAAATAAATCAGCACCGCATCTGAATAAATAACAGATTACATTAGAGAAAACAGAAGCAAATATATTTAAGAAATAATTTTTCAGTTTTATTTTATATGTTTAGTTCACAAAGATAACTTTTTTTTTTCTTTTTTTTTTAAATTAACAAATATATTTTTAACAATTAAATTAATGTCTGATTTTCAGATATCCAAATAAAATCATTAATGTTTTGCCATGGTAGCAATTTAAAATATTTCCAATATATAAAATATTGACCAAAACATAAAAGCTTTGAATCTGCATCTAATAAATTAATTAATAAATTAATAAATCGGCACCGCATCTGAATAAATGACAGATTACATTAGTGAAAACAAAAGCAAATACATTTTTTATATGTTTAGTTCATAGAGATTAAAATATCTTAAATATCTTAAAAAAATAAATATATATGTTTTTAACACTTAAATTAATGTCTGATTTTCAGATATTCAAATAAAACCATTAAAGTTTTGGCATTGTAGCAATTAAAAATAATTCAAATATATAAAATATTGGCCAAACCTCGGAATAAATAAATGACAGATCATTAAAGTACCATTTTTGTTGTATTCTATATGTATGTTTTTAGTTTGTATAGATTAAAAATCTTTAAATATGCTAAATAAATAAATGTAAATAATTAAATAAAATGTAATAAAATTTATACTTGCTGCCATTCACCTCTCTTTTTATTTAAAAAAAAAATAAAAAGGTTTAATATCCCCCCCCCATTTTGGAAAGTTCACAAAGCATTTTAGCTAAATCTTCTGAGCTCATGCTCAGATCTTCAATAATATCTTGTAAAATGTCATGACGTACCTTTTTCTCTTACTCTCTGCAGTGGACAGATTGACAGAGCTGTTATTAGGATCCGATTTAGAGGTTTCTCTGCCCTGCAGTTCCAACGGCCATCACAACCACACTGGAGCGCTAGTAATCAGTACGTGTCAAACGCACAACATGCAATATGTAAATGAATGTGCTTTTAGTGTGTCTGATTGGCTAAATATACCTTTTTATCTGACCATTGTGCTTCCTCCATTCTTCTAGATGGACAAGAGGTATTAGTCAACGGCTCTCAGGAGAACCAAGCTGCTCAGGTACACAAAACTAACATTAGTTTGTCTGAAAATATGCAAACTATTTGGATCTATGTTAGTGTTAGTGCTATTCATTATCACACTTCTCTGACATCCACATTCGCCTGCGTCAAATATGCTTTATAAAATGTAATAATCATGCACACAGTAAGATGGTTCAATGCTATTGCTTAGTTTTTATGTAATCCTGAAAAAAAAAAAATGAGTCATTTTCCAAGCCCATCTGAAACTCGCAGGTTTCCATAGCAACCTGAATCTACCAAAAACTCTCCATCACGACTCACCACTGGTGCTTGAAAGCTGCGCTTCATCTCCCTTTTCATCGACACATAGCAAGACAGTGCTTTTCAGTGTGTGCTGACACATGAAAGCTTTTGAATTAATATGCTGGTGCAGAATTTTGATTGTGTGAATAATGATAAAACTTCCATATTCTCTACAGGATGGTAATGGGAATCAAATGGAGGACAAGACACCGAGTGAGGTACTGACATTTTAGGCTTAATGTTTGCTGTCTAGGGATGTGCTGAATGTATGTCAGCGCATATATATGGGCTGATAACGCTAACCGATAACCTATAAACTGGAGTGACTAGCAAATTAATAAATTAAAAAAAAAACAAGCACATAATAGCTTGCGATTTCAAAGCTTAGCATCTGGATTTTGCAATACATGCAGACAGTACAAAAACTCTTTAACTTCTGCTTTTTAATGTACTGACAAATAAACAAAGGCCCTATGATTTTCGCAATTTTAAAAACGTGGACGGAATCATGGAATCCAGTCATAAAAATGGAATTTACTGTATATGTCATTATATTATATACAAACAAAAGCTTCACAGCAATCTTACATCAAAGTTTGTTTATAAAACAGATTGCGGTTCTTGATTCTGATTGGTTGAGCCACGTTCAAAACTGTTGTACATTACTCTACAGACATACACCTTTGTTTACTTCCGAGTGTTGCTTGGCAACCACTTTGTTGCAACCACAACAGTTTCTGCGGAACTACATTGTTTGGTGGAAGAATACTGCTTTTTTTTTTTTGTTAATGTCATTACACTTTATTTGCTCTGTTTTATTTTGTGAAACCTTACTACGTATATGGGATAACCGTTTTATAAAAGCAATAAACCCCATTAGGCCGTGGTTTACAGTGAATTTATAACAGTTAAGAGGTTTTTTTTTCACTTTAGCTTAACCTTAGCTGTTATAAATTCACGGTAAACCACGGCTTCTTGGGTCTCATTGCTTTATTATCTTGAAAAAACTTTGATAGAAAAATATTACTTAATGTAGGCCTATAGTTATTAAATTATTATTTAAAAAAATATATATTTTAAGGAATATTTACTAAAAAAATTATTTACCATAACTTATTTGTTAGAAAAATGTAAGTACAAAACACAATATTTCTAAAAAATATATTTTAAAAAAATCAATAAATTAAATAATAAATTAAAAATAAGAGTAATATAATAAATAATTAAAAATAATAATAAATAAATAATATAAAATAATAATATATTTTTTTTAATAAAATAAGTTAATCGGAGGAAGCTTAATGCAACCATTCAAATGGAATCAGAAAATTTATGGAATTTGGTAAAAATAAAACTGAATTTGAGAAAACGTATTTCATAGGGCCTTAAAAATGTAATTTTTGTTCAACTTTTAGTAAACAACTGGTAAATTGTGTAAGTTTCATGATTTTAATTAATTCTATATGCTTTTTGAGAACTTTTTTAAATTGAACCATTAAAAAAGAGTCTAGAAAAATTCAAATGGAGAAAAACAGAATTTTAAATAAATAATTAAATACATATATAAATAAATAACTGAATTTGGGGAAAAATATAACAGATTTCACAATCAGAATTTCAAAAGTTTGGGATCAGTAACTTTTTTTTATTACTATTACATTAAATATATATATATATATATATATATATTTCTTTTTTTTAATTAATAAATGTTTCTTAAACACTAAATCAGTTTATTAGATTAATTTCTGAAGAATCATTTGACACTGAAGACTGGAGTAACGATGCTGAAAATTTAGCTTTGCCTGCACAAGAAAAAATATATTTTAAAAGGTATTAAAATAGAAAACAATTGTTTCACATTATAAACTTATGCAAACTAATGCAACACAGACCATGGATCTTGAAAGCTTGAAAATTGCTTAGTGATGCATCAGTCTAATTATGTCTTATGTTACAAAAAGTGCACTTAAAAAACAATCAGATGGACTATAACACATGATTAGGTGAAATGATTGGCTGTAATTCCATTATTGGAATGAATTAGTTTTTAAATTTTACCAGTTATATGCAAAAACACTCTACTGTGCCTCACTAGCTTTCTATGAATATTACACAGACACCAAAATTTCCAGGCTTATATAGACTAGTGTGCGTATTTACATATTTATATTATTATTATTTATATTATTTTGCATCTGAATGTCTGTTGTGTTTCAGGAGGTGTCACAGAGGCTGGTGAATCTCAGTGCTCAGTTACACGCTCTGCAGGTATGTGTGCATTGCAAAATACATGTCACATATTCTTTTAGCGCTGACGGGGTCCAAAATGAACCATCATTGAGGCCAAAATCTCATGCTCTTGTAGGGTGTGGTGATACGACAGGACTCCATCTTAGAGCTCAACCAACGACAGAGCTCTGTCTCCCCGGCCACCCCAGGGGCCCGTACGGTCCGCTCCCTGTCCCGGGATGGAGTGAGTGATATCGGCTCGCTGGGAGAGCTGGCCCTGCTTCAGCGGCAGCACAGTCTTTTGCAGGAGGAGCTCGGACGCCTCAGGGGAGCAGAGGGCAAACTCAGGGATAGTGAGAGAGCCAGAGCCCAGCTGGAGAAACAGCTCAGGGATCTTAAGACCAATAGCGCCACTCTAGGGGATGGAGCTGGAAGTGCAGGTTCACAGGTGAATCACAGGAGTATTTAGCATGTTTTAGTCTAAATCAGAATTTAAATTCATTTTTGCAATCAGAAGCAAAGTTTGTCAACAAGCATCGCAATGCACTGTTAAAGTAATGGAGAGGAAGTATGCAAGAGCTAAAACAGAGTAGCTCCCGAATTTCATTTGCTCCTCTTTGCTTCTCAAGGGCCCATCAACTCGCAGAGAGAGCGATACCGACCCCAATACTGACACCCCATTGGCTAGCCAGGAATCGATGGACCAATCAGACGGCCTGCAGGAATGCAGTGATGTGGAAGTGGATGTGATATCTGATGACGATGATGACGACGACGTGGATTCGAGAGTGTCTCCACGTTCAGAAAGTCCCAGAGGTCCGTAGATTGAGACAGAATGACATTATTAGAACTGATAATATATAATAAATATAAATGCATATACACTACCAGTCAGTAGTTTTTGAACTATAAGATTTTAATGTTTTTTTTAAAAAGTCTCCTCTGCTTACCAAGCCTGCATTTATTTGATCCAAAGTACAGCAAAAACAGTACAGTTTTGAAATATTTTTACTATTTAAAATAACATTTTTCTATTTTAATATATTTTGAAATGTAATTTATTCCTGTGATTTCAAAGCTAAATTTTTAGAATCATTACTCCAGTCACACGATCCTTCAGAAGCTGCTCAGAAAAACATTTATTATTATTATTATGTTGAAAACAGCTGAGTAGAATTTTTTCAGGTTTCTTTGATGAATAGAAAGTTCAGAAGAACAGCATTTATCTGAAATATAAATCTTTTGTAACATTATAAATGTCTTAATTATCATCTTTATCCTTGCTAAATAAAAGGATTAATTTTTATAATTTCTAAGATGTCTATATCTCTATATATTTCCATTCATCAAAAAATCCTGAAAAAAAAGTTCTCAACTGTTTTAAGTATTGCTAATAATAATAATAATAAATGTTTCTTGAACACCAAATCAGCATATTAGAATAATTTCTGAAGGATCATGTGACACTGAAGACTGGAGTAATGATGCTGAAAATTTTGCTGTGATGACAGGAGTACATTACATTTAAAAGATACATTCAAATAGAAAACAGTAATTTTAATTAGTACAAATATTTCACAATTTTACTGTTTTTGCTGTACTTTGGATCAAATAAATGCAGGCCTGGTGAGCAGAAAAGACTTCTTTAAATAAACATAAAAAATCTTACTGTTCAAAAACTTTTGACTGGTAGTGTATGCAAACATAAATAATATATAAATATATGTATACATTTATAATGAATACAATACAACAATATATGTATAATAATTAATAAATAATTTTGTAATAATAATACTACAAATATATGTACATATATAAATAGTTTTTAAAAACAAAAGTATTTTTCTACATTTCTTATATATATATAGAATGAATAAATAAAAAAATCAATAATATAAAAATATTAACCATTATTATGTGGCTACTTACCTAAAAAATCAATGCATTATTATATGAGGGGGGAAAGATACAGGCAGAGCGATACAAGA
The DNA here is from genome assembly GCF_022985175.1 of Labeo rohita. NCBI lineage: Eukaryota > Metazoa > Chordata > Actinopteri > Cypriniformes > Cyprinidae > Labeo > Labeo rohita. Next base: position 24,480,235 of record NC_066887.1, read on the forward strand.
AACTAGCTCGATAGAGGAAACTGGATGCCAGGGAGTTTGTTGTTCTGATTTTGCTCCTTTTTTATATAAAACGATTACATATTTATCAGACAGTCTGTGTAGATGCGCTTCACCTAAAACGCTGTGAACTTTGGCCCTTTGTAACACTAACAGCAGCCTACACACGCTTATGCAACCAATGTGCATAGCACACATACACATTGAATTTATCACATTAAACCTTCCACACTCACCCACATACACACAAAGATAGACACACATACAATAACACAAACTAAACTCTGTCAGTCAAGAGAACCTCCTTAGACTAAATTGAAAAAATCTACATTTATGTGTATTATTTGTAGACGTGTGTTATAGGTGGATAATGGCAATAAATTGTAGGTTAAACGTCTCAATAAACGCACCCGGAGTTTTAGTGTGTCATTCACGGTGAACATACCTTTCATACATACACTTATACACATAGAAGGCTTGACTTTTAAAACCCCTTGAGATAATATAACTTCAGTCTTGAGGTGTGTTCGAAATTCTGCTCTTACTGTATGTGAAAGGGTTTCGCTTATAATCTAATAATGTGATAGCAACAGTAATGTAATAACAATAATTAATACTTTTATTCAGAGAAATACATTTATAATATTATAAAAAAATTCAAATAAATGCTATTTGTTTTTAACTTTCTATTCATTAAAGAATCCTGAAAAAATGTATGATGGTTTCACAAAAACTGTTTAAATATTATATATGATGATAATAAGAAGAAATGTCTCTTAAGCAGCAGATTAATAGCAGTATATTAGAATGATTTCTGAAAAATCATGTGACACTGAAGACTGTAGTAATGATGCTGAAAATTCAGCTTTGCCATTACAGTAATAAATTGGATTTTAATATATATATTTAAATAGAATTGTACAAATATTTCACAATATTATTGTTTTTACTGTATTTTTTATCTGCAAACCCTAAACCTTTGAATAGTAGTATAAATTTTCATTTTATTTTATTTTTTTTTTTTTTTTTTTTTTTTTAATTTATTTATTTATTTATTGAATGGTCCCCTGTATGTATGAATGATGAAGTGTCTACATAAAAAGTGCATTACAATGAGAAAATGTATTGGTCAGTTCTCCAGTAAAACAGTAAAACAAATTACTTTCCAAAGGCAAATTTAACTTTATTTGGTTTATCAAGTGTTAATTTTGAATACATTTACAGATTTAGTTTGTTCTATAAATTACATCGTCAAGAAGCTATTAATTTCATCCAGATCATTGGGTAAAATTTCAAAGCATCTTAACTTAAAACTGCCTAATTTCTGTTTAATTGAGCGTTGCCAGGTCTTCACAACAAAACCCACCGAACTGCTACTCAAAACTAGCCCATTTGCGTTCTGGAGGGGGTAAAAATCATGTTCCAGGGGTAAAATAAAAAATTTTGGGCGAACATCCTTTGGTAAATTTGCATTCCAGGGGATAAATCACATTATCGCTTCAACCGGCAACAACAGTGAAAACTGTGGACTTGGCAACACTGGTTTAATGTCTACTTACAGTTTCGTAATTCTTTTACTTAAGTGTTTTTTTTTTATATTCCACAGATTTGCAGGACATTCCCGAAGAGAGTGAATCTGCTACAGACCCCCGAGATCGTGACGCTTCACACTGCTAATATTTTTGCAATTCTCAACCCAAGACTGGCCTGTTGTTTGATGGAAAAGACTATAGACTCCATGAGCAGGTCTTCCTCTGAACAGGGAAGAGTCTTACTTAGTTTATGAATATTCATTTCATTATATACATACAGTATTTAGTTGTATCCAGTAATTTTGCTTACAGCTTCTGTGTGGCCGTTTATGACATGTTAATATTCAACATGTCTCTTCTTGGAATCCAATCATATGGCTTTTGACATCCTCGGGTCAATAAGGATATGCCAAAGCATCGTGATGGAGACGGAGTCATGCAAATAATGGGACTTTGCACTTGATAGCGGCATGAAATGGCCTTGGGATTCTTTAAGAGGAAACGTTCTTTAAAAATCTCAAGATCAACCAAATCAACCAAACATAACGGATCCAGCTCAAGGGTACCGGGCAGAAACCAGTTAAACTGATGTACTGTATGTGAGAAACTCATCACAGTGCTTTGTACCAATTCTACACATGCTGGAGCACGAATAGAGCTTCTGTTTTTTTGTTTTTTGTTTTTTGTTTTTTTGAAGTGAATCCTGTTTGTGAGAGGTCACTGTAAGAAATGTTTCTTTCTTGCGCTTTATTTTAAATTTATTTATTTTCCTTTATTTTAAATGGAAAGTTAAATTGTCTTTCAAGCATGTCGAAGCAGTTAGAAAGAAGCCATAACTTGAAATATACCAACATGACAGTCTGGGACCAAAACTACTGGCTATGTAACAAAAAAAACTATTTTCAGAGACTTGAGGGCTTTTTTATGAAGGTATTATATTGCAGTTTATAGCAATATATAGTACAGAAATATATTTACATCTATAGCAAAGAACTTAATAAACCCAGGAAGGTTATTATGATTGAGTATTATGATATTGGTTCCTCAGCCCACAGTGTGTGTTAACGGGGAATACTTTGTAAATATAAGAAGCTTTATTGATTAAAATAGATCACATCACCAAAATCTGCCAGTAACACCAACAACATTTGATGTGTCTTACTACAATTTTGCTTATGTTTTAATTTTTTGTTTTAAGAATGTTTTTTGCAATTTACTTGACTGTGTGCCAAAAATTTCGCTTGGCTGATTATTGCTGAGATATATTATGCTTTTCTTTTAGTCAGTTCAACATTTCAGGAAGCAATGTCTTAGAAATTATTGTAGGATGATATTCTTCGTTTTGAAGTAATTATAAGATTATATATACATAGGATTTACTTAAGTCACATCAAAATGTTTGTATGGAAAATGACAGAAACATTGTTGAAGTGTTTATACAGTGTTTCAGATACACTGAAGTGGATATCAGATACTGTTGAAGAATTAAAACTGTTGATATACACCACCATCGGGATTGGTTTATTCTCTTTCATTTGCGTGTGAGGAAATCAAAGTATGATAAAATTGGTAATATTAAAAGAACAGTTCATGCACCCAAAAATGAAAACTATAATTATAATTTACTCAACCTCATGTTGTTAAAAATTCATATGAACACAATGAAGATACCCATATTTTCCCATAAGAGTGGGCGTGGCCATTTGTACATTTTATGGGTCTGGATTCCAGTCTCATCTGCGTCCAGCTATTTTTATCTGTACAAAACGTTTTGCTGCTTGATATTGCAAATAGATGTGATGATTACCATATTATTTCTATATTGTTATTTCTTATAGCGGATAATGAACCAGAAGTCTCACCCAACGTGAATACTGTTCTTGAAAATGTGTTCTTTTACGAAAGAAAAGCATACAGGTTTGGAACAACTTGAGGGTAAGTAAGTGATAAAAAAAAATTTCACTAAAATGACCTTTCGCAAAGGCCCGCCCCCCTTCCTTACTGTTGCTATGTCCGATAATCCATGGCGTTCTTACTCCACAAATCATGTTCTCACGCAGTAAAAAATACATTGCGTAGCACCGAGGAAATGGACAACGTGCTGACAGACAAGACAGGGCAGGCTACTTTAGGTATGAAACAAAGTCTCCGCTCAAATTTGGTAATTTTTAAAGAAATTCGAACAATAAATACCGTTTTGCGGCTCTTGAATGCGTCTCATTTTAGGCAAAATGAGCCTAAAATGAGCCTGATTAGGCATAGAAAACATCCATTTCCAGCAGCATAAACATAAAGTTTGAAAAGTTATAATTATTGTACTCACAGCCGTGAAAATAACATTTGTTAAATACAGTTTTATTTATCATATGTTCTGATATTTCTTGTTTTATTTTTAATGTGTTTTTCTAAAGCCATAATTTTGTTAGGCTGTACTACTGTTTTGATGTTTGCTACTTGCAATAGTTACTACAGTATGTTTGATCCTTTTTTGGAACCCACAAAAAAAACAAAAACATTTTGTCCCTGTTTTTAAAATTTGTAGATAATCACAAGTGAGATTTCAGTGATATTTTGACCACTTAACTAGAAAATGTCCCCAGTTTTCATTTTAGAAATCTGGTCACCGTAAAGTGGGGCATAAGCACATTGTATAAAAAATATGAATGAGCTTAAATGGATTTATACAAATTTAACACCAATACACCAAACTGTAAATCAATTACCTAATAAATCAATAAATTAATTACGTTTGTATGATATTTTTAGGATCCACTGTGGGGCGGGGTTTATACCGCAACAGACCAATCAGAATTAAGCATTCCAAAAATCTCTGACATTACCAGACAGATAAAACAGATTTTCATAAGTTTTCAATCCTTAATTTCATAATAAACATGTACATTTAAATTCATATATGCATTCACATTTTAACATCCATCTGAATCCAGATCTTTGTTCCTGGCTAGCAGCTAATCCACAAAACAATGTCAGCCAAGAGACGAGTATTAATAGCTTGGTGGCACAGGCAGCATAGCTGGCATTCAGACACACACACGCATATACTACCTCATCCATCACTTCACTGTCCTAAACCAAAAGAGTGCGTTGAAACAATGGGTAAATCTACTGAACAAGTCAGAGCACTTAAATAAAGAGTGATGCACTGACTACCTCTCTGTTGCAGTGTATGTTAAATTCTCTCACTTTGCAGTGAACTGCCTTTACTTTAGGAATTGTGTGGTATGTTATTTATCATAGATTTATTATAAAGCATTGACTTGCGTAAACTTTTGCATAGTACAAAATATAGCTTCTTCCTTTCTGAATGCATAAATCTAAATACAACAAATCTAAATTTGTTTTAGTTGTTCTTAAAGAGTTGCAACCTTACCCCACTCCCCGTGCTGAAAATAGTCTGCTCACCCATAACCCGACACCATCATTGTCCCTTTACATCAGCAAGAGCTCAATGGAACTTAAAGTTAAAGATGCACATGAATGACTAATCACTATTAGAAAAAGTGCTTTCATATTCAAATATCATTAAGCTAGTAAAGAATGCAGACAAATGCATGATGTGAAAATCTGTGCTAGAGGAGAACGTAACCTATTGTACTCTATAGTCTTACAAGACTTAATTTATGATTTTAAGGTTCTTTCCTAAATGCAAGCTTAGTTGACTAATAAAATATTCTAGTTTTTGTTTTTATTGGTAACACTTTACAATAAGGTGTCATTTGTTATCATTATTTAATGTATTAACTAACTTGAATGAACCTTGAACAATACATTTATTGCACTATGTATTAATCTTTGTTAATGTTAGTTAATAAAAAGTTAAGTTAATTAAAAATAGCCGTTCATTGTTTGCTCATGTTAGTTCACAGTGCATTAATTAATGTTAACAAACACAACTTGTGATTTAAAAAATGCATTAATAAATGT